>NC_136485.1:171494460-171606960 GCF_053919585.1 Euprymna scolopes | reverse complement strand
CATTGGTTTGCTATTTTGTGATAGATTTGTTACTTTGGGTTTGTTTTTTGTTGTTTTTTGTTGTTTTTTGTTGTTTTTAGATTTCTATTGGTTGAAAAAAAAGAGCGAATCCAAAACATGCGTATACAAAAGTGTATCTGATTCGCAACAAATTTATTCTGGGTTCGAAATACGCAATTCTTAGTTTGTAAAATAATGACAAACATTTCTAGATTCGTTTATCAGATCACCAAACTGCTTCAGGTTGTCAGAAACCATCTAAACACTATTTAAAGTGTAATGTTATTAGATTATCGCCCTTGTTTTTCAAATAAATTATCTCCCCTTCTATTCTGCTCATAAAGTACATTCAATCTCTTTCAAAAATTAAAATAAATAAAAAATAACTCCGTTTGATTGGGCAGAAAAAATTGTTTTTAACGAATCCCCCCGATTTGCTGGAAAAACAAGAAAAACAATTTCCCATTCCTTTTAGAAATAAAATCCGCTCGGATGTGAATTTTTGTTGATTTGCCGCTAAAAAAAAAACACACTTTCACAGATGACGTCATTTTATACATCAGATTAGTTTATATTTAATCAAGCTGCAAATAAATGTTTAAACCTGGGTACCCGGCGCTGCCCGGGTGTTTGGAGGTGTGTGTTGAGCAAAAAAAAAGTGGTAGTAAGCAGACATGCTCAAACCCATACCGCGAAGGAGGAAAAGAACGTGAGAAAAAGCGTGACGTCTTTGCTGTTGCGCCTATCGCCAAACCGGAAGTGACTAAGATTTTAATTTAGGCTAGTCAATCGAACGGAAGGGATGACTTTCGAAAATATGGGGGAAAAAGCAACCCCTCCCGGTAGCAATGTGCTCAGTTGAGGATGAAGGAATTAATGTTTTTAGTCAATTTTTTATATTTGTCGTCCGAATGGTCGAGCTTCAAAACGATACCGATCTCGTGAAAATCCGTCGCATCTGTCAAAAGTTTTAGGTGAACATACATACATACATACATGATGGCAGCAAACTCGTTCTCGAGTATTGCCATTACTTAATATATCTCTGGCTCAAATGAGGCAGACATGAGCGTCACCAGCAGCACGTGCCGGACAGTCACTTCTATGAACCTTCAACAGTCCTGCACATCTGCCGATGACCGGGTCCAAGCTGTGGTGCCCTGAACACCTGCCGGACCAGACCTTGGATGTTCCAGAGCCTTTATTTCCATTGACGTCCATATCTGCATCAGTCCTCATTGAGTGTCGCTTTGCCATTTTAGGCTACAGCCAGCCTTTTTGTTATCGAGATACACACTGACGAGAAAATGTGTATTCGATTACATATCAAGTAATGCCTGTGTTTGAAGCTTTTTATACCTAAGTAACAGTCATGGATCAAATGACATGATCAGCCGAGACGGCTTCGTACGCCGTGGTGAAGGCAACCTCTCTAGGAGAAGGAAAACTGATATAAAACCTGCGGCAACTGCTGCCTCCAATGATGTTGACTTGCTCTTCTTTTGGGTTCAATGTGGCAGTTGTTCAGAGAGTATAAAGTCTTTTCTCACATACATGCATACATACATTTAAACAGACAGGCCAGATATATATATATTTTTTTTTACATAGGGGCACCACTTATCAAGGCCCGAAGGCCACTCAGGATAAGGGTTATTGCGTGTACAGTAATCAATGAGATAGTATTGTAGTAATCATTAGTATTGGGGGTTTTGATAGAGTGTCTTACTTAAGGAGGCGGTTTGTCAGGAGTTTGTTTATGTTGGACTTGAAGACGTCCAAGTTGTAGTCAGGTGGGAAACAGGAAAGCGGCAGAGAGTTCCACTGGCGTGCAGTTCTAAGAAAGAAGCTTTGCTCATTGAATTTACGTTTGGATTTAGGCACAGATAAAGAGTGGGGAAAATTATTGACAGTAGTTTCAGCCAGACGGGTGTTTATCGTGAAAGATTGGCGATGAGGACGAGGGATTGGAGCTCAGACGAGCACCTGCCATGGAAATAAGGATAAAAAAAGACAGGCTCGCAACGTCTCTTCTGTGGGAGAGAGGTTGC
This sequence comes from Euprymna scolopes, assembly GCF_053919585.1. Taxonomy (NCBI): domain Eukaryota; kingdom Metazoa; phylum Mollusca; class Cephalopoda; order Sepiida; family Sepiolidae; genus Euprymna; species Euprymna scolopes. The sequence continues at coordinate 171,604,909 of NC_136485.1, read as the reverse complement.
AGGGAAGAGAAAAGGGCATCCCCCACTAAGCCACGAAGTCTATTTTGTACTCTGTCAAGGCAGGATAGACTGTTTTTAGTAGCTCCTGCCCAGATGTGGCAGCAGTACTCCATCCTTGGCCGTACTTGGCTTTTATACAGATAGAGAATTGCATAAGTAGTGAGATATCTTCTGGAGCGGTAGAAGGATCCCACCATTTTCCCAGCGTCCCTGGCAACAGATTTGATGTATGTGTTCCATTTCAGATCAGGAGTAAAGGTCAAACCCAGAAGATTGTCAAAGCATGGAGCCTCCTCAAGACGAGAGCCATCCATCACAATTGATGCCAGATGGGGATCAGAGCGTTGATGATGTAAATATAGAAGCTTGGTTTTAGATGCATTAAAAGTGACCAGCCACCTCTTTCCCCATTGTACCACGCGCTCAAGATCAGAGAAGAGAGAATTAGAGAGAACTTTGTCATTTACAGCCTTTGATGTGTTGCCATAGATGGTCGTGTCATCAGCATAGATGTCAACGAATGATTTAAGTATATGTTTTGGGAGATTATTGATGTAGATCAGGAAGAGAGTTGGGCCCAGGATGGACCCCTGAAGGACTCCAGCATTAATACTGTGGACCTCTGATTTCTGCCCATCAACCACTACTCTTATGAGCCTATCGGAGAGAAATGATTTAATGATTGAGAAGACATTTTCAGTTATACCGTAGCTGGAAATCTTGTGAAGTAGGCCCTTATGCCATACTTTATCGAAGGCCTTCGATATGTCAAGAGCAATTGCCCTGGAAGGGAAACCTTTGTCAAGACATTCACTAATCTTATGTGATATAACCGTTAGCACATCTGCTGTATATCTTGCAGAGCGGAAACCATATTGCATGTCACTAAGAAGGTTGTTTCTGTTGAGGTAGTTCACTACATCTTTATTTAATATGGATTCCAACAACTTACTCATGACACACAGGAGACATATTGGTCTGTACTGAGAGGGTGATTACTTTTCACCTGAATTCTTAAATACAGGGCATACTGATGAGGTCTTCCAGGGTGTTGGAAAGCACTTCTCCTTAAGGCAACGCTTAAACAGTTTTGTAAGTAAGTGGTTGAAGCTTTTTCAGCACTATAACTGGAATGCCATCAGGGCCAGTTGCTTTACTGGAATCAAGGTTCTAGATTAGCTTGGCAACCTCACGCACAGATATGTGTGTGTTGCATATCGTGTTGTCTGTTATAGGAGGAAATACAGGGAGTTGATGGTCATTGTCGCATAGGGTAGAATTAGTTGCAAAGTTCTTGGCAAATAGTCCGGCCTTGTCTGATGCTGACGAGATGACCTCAGGGCCATTGATGATATTTGGGATAGAACGCACGCTTCTGTTCAAGATCCTGTTTGCTATTTGCCAGAACTGGTGGGAACCACGTTGCTGCTCAGCTACTTTGGATTTAACAGACTGAGCATATAGCTCTCTTGCATGTTTTATTACTCTTTTACAGTGGTTGCTGGCAGTCCTGAAAGCAGCTTTAGTCTCAATACATCTATTACGTTAGTAGCTATGGAAAAAGTGAGTTCTGTGGTCGATGACAGCAACACATTCTGTGGAGAACCATGGCTGGCTGTTAGGTTTTTGTTGGAATTTTTTGGATGGTATGAATCGGTCTATGCCTACAATTAACCATTCGGTCAGATCTGATACTATAGAGGACACATCCTGTTTTAACATGGAATGCAGAGGTAGGTCAGATATGAATGTACGGAAGCTATCCCAGTCAGCCATAGAGTATCGATATACAGTACGGTGGAGAGGTACATCTGAAGACTTAATACATTTCATTTTATCTTAACTACTACAACAGAGTGGTCAGAGGAGATAGAACGGAACATGAACACAGCTCAGGGGAAGTTGTGAGGCTATATATATATATATATATATATATATATATATATATATATATATATATATATATATATATATATATATATCATGGATTGTTCAGAGAAACCAACAAGCGAAAATAGGATTTAAAAAATCAAATATTCAAAAAATATGTTTATACCTGATTTTTTTTTATGTAGTTTAAAATGTTGTTCATTTCATCTCAAATATTTTGTTTTTTCTATTGATCCATCAAGAAAATGACTGTCGACGAATTTTAAAACGAGTTGTGTTTCCCATGACGATTTCGACATGAATAACTGAAATGAAATAAAAAAGCATTTAAAACTACATAAAAACAAGAAGAAATTAACCAAGTACTTTTTTTATTTGCTATACTAACATTTATTCATCTTCTTTGTTTTTACTTAGTCGTTCATTGGCTTACCTTCACAATCCCTTACGTTTCTCTTAAACCGGTTTGTACTTCTTTTATTTTTCTATTTCAGTTTTTATAAAAATACTGACCAAAAAATTGTTTTTTTATTCATTTGATGTATATTCAACAATTATTTTCAAACATTTCAAAAAGTGTGAGTGGTCGTCGTCTACTTTCACCCTCTTCAAGGTCCTCATCTTATAGAATCTCTAAAATCAGTTTTGCATTGTCGAATCATCTTTCTTATTACCCATGTTCTATTATTATTAGAAACTGTTTCGCAGGGCATTTTCTCTGTTTTTATCTTTGGTATATTTCTGCCGGAATAACTCATACGCAGATTTTTATTTGTGTTATGAGGTAAGCTGATCTACCTACTTGAGAAATAATAGACTCACCCAGGGACTATAAATATAGCCACATTTTACACGTTATTGATTAGCGTCCAAGAGTAAACATTGTTTACTATTAAAGCTACTATATATAATTTTTTTTCATAAAAAAAAGATTAGTATTTTCAATGATTCAAATAATAGCAATGCTTATACAGTAAACCACGGTTACCAAAAGATCAGGCCAATGAACATGCAGTTTTTTGTTGTTGTTTTTTTACATAGGCATCACCACTTATCAAGGCCAAGAGGCCACTCGAGGATAAGAGTTAAAAAGTGTGCCGTAGAAATTGGACAATAAAGTAATCGTTAATAATGGAATTTCGGTAAATTTGTTAACTTATATGGAATGGTTCATCAAAAACTTGTTTACGTTAGACTTGAAGACAACCATATTGTAGTCAGCTGGAAAGCAGAAAAACAGAAGACAATTCCATAGGCGTGCAGTTCTAAGAAAGAAGCTTTTTTCATGGAATCTACGTTTAGGTTTAGGCACAGATAAAGAGTGGGGGAAATTAGTGATAATGTTTTCTGCTAGATGGGAGTTTCTTGTGAAAGTTTGGCGAGGGAGGACCATAGATTGGAGATCAGCCGAGCACTTGCCATGAAAATAACGATAAAGCAGAGACAAACTCGCAACATCTCTTCTATGAGAAAGAGGTTGAAGGGAAGAGAAAAGACATCGCCATTTTTTTTTACACAGTGGTAACCACTTGTCAAGGCCCGGAGGCCACTCAGGGATAAGGGTTATTGCAAGTACATTACGTTAGTGTGGAGATTTGGTGAAGTGTTTACTTAAGGGGGCGGTTCATTAGGAATTTATTAACGTTGGACTTGAAGACATCCAAGTTGTAGTCAGGTGGGAAGCAGGCAGACGGAACAGAGTTCCACAGGTGTGCAGTTCTAAGAAAGAAGCTTTGTTCATGGAATCCACGTTTTGATTTAGGCACAGATAAAGAGTGGGGGAAATTTTTCACAATGGATTCGGCTAGACGGGTGTTTTCGTAAAAGATTGGCGAGGGGGGGCAGAGATTGGAGTTCAGACGAGCACCTGCCATGGAAATAACAATAAAACAAGGATAGGCTCGCAACGTCTCTTCTGTGGGAGAGCGGTTGCAGGGTAGAGAAAAGGGCATCCCCCACTAAGCCACGAAGTCTATTTTGTACTCTGTCAAGGCAGGATAGGCTGATTTTAGCAGCTCCTGCCCAGATATGGCAGCAGTATTCCAGATGAAAGCCATTCATTTCAATTGATGCCAGATCGTAGCTCTTAAGTCTGGATTCGTAATGGTCCGGTGGGAAGCAATTCCGTGCCCTTTTAACAATTAACATAGCACAACAAAACTGATCCCATGTCGCTTAGGTCGGTAGTTATGGTGTTATCTTAAGATACCGGTTTCCAGACCTAAAGTGCACCAAACATTGATGTTATTGGTTTTTTTCTATTTTTTTTTAATGTAATCATATTCTGCAAAGCAAAAACCAAAAACAGCAAATTTCCTTTACAAAACAGCTAAACCAAAACCCAAGATTCAAAGATATAAATAACTTGAAACACCAAAACGTTTTCCAAAATTATTGAATTCGATATTAAAAAATTAGCAAAGGTTGATATGCCGTAAAAGACACAACGAAACTATACATCATAGATATTTGAAGTTATAAATAACTTGAAGTATGAATTGTCTTTTTCCAAAATTACTGGATTCAACATTAAATAACCGAAAAAGGGTTGATATGCCATTAAAAAAAAAACACAAGTAAATCAAACACCATAAATAAATATTTGAAAATATAAATGACTTGAAGCATAAAATTTTAAAAATAAAACTAGCGTTGGGGGCTTTCCCCGGTTGTAAAATACGCTTAAATATGATATTTTAATTTGTCCATATTTTGTATATCTATACTCCTATAAATTTGGCTTTTTGTGTATTGATATTCATATTAAAAACCATTTTTTTATTTACTTAAAAAGAAAATATAACTTTGATATATAGGTCGTGGAATAACATTCATTTGCAAAAGATCTAGTTGATTTGCATATTTTTTAAACATTCATTGTAATTAATTCCCTAGGTTTGTTTTTTTTTTCGTTTTTTTTTTATGATCATTTTTAGGTAACTACTACGTGTAATTATATTCATGTAAATAGTCTACATGATTTATACTTGCGATATTTTTACGCAAAAAGATTTTCGTAAACATATATTTATGTATGTGTATATATATTTAAAACATGTTGCCTACCAAACGCCCCTGTCAGCTTTTGGTCTACACACATGAATCTTCTTGTATAGGGTATTCGAATCTATGCGAAACTTTGCATTTATGTTTTAGCCAGGGAAAATCGGTGCAAAAGTGTGAAATTTTAAAAAATGGAATTTGCCAGGTGAAAGTAGAACGACGGCATTACGAATGTGTATGAATAACGTAATAGCTATTATTTCATCTTTTAATTTTTAGTCTTGCGGCTAACATGTATTCATAGCTCATGCGTTAACGTCGAAGGAATAAGTAAATCGTAAGCTAAACGTTTTGGGTTCGGTTCTCAGTTGTGGCGCACGAGTGATTTTTTTTAACTTTTTAAATCACTACTATATATAATATATCTATATATCTATATATACGGCATAATCACGTTGGCACACCGGTTCCCACTGGATCACCGAAGTTAAGCAATGTCGAGTCTGGTCAGTACTAAATGGGTGACCATTTGTGCTCTCTGCTTATCGCGGCATTGTTTCAAGGCATCCTGGTCTTCTCCTTGGCACTGGACCGAAACAGTGTCGATTCAGGAGAGGTGTGCCCAGTGATTGCGCTACCCTGGCTTCACAATTAGATGCGCAACTGCCCCTACAGGGGGTATCCTTTGTCTTTCGAGACTGAACGAAGGTATCGACTCGATATCTATAAAAGTGAAATTGTCTGTGTATGTGTTTATAGAGTAATTAGGTAGGGATATATATATATATATATATATATATATATATATATCCCTACCTAATTACTCTATGAGATTTTAGTTGAGGTTAGACATAAGGGGTATTGAAATTTGGGAAAATCTTTTTAATCGATTTTCGGCCAGAAATTTGGCTGTCAAGGGGTCAAAATTCAACGATTTGACCTTTATCAAACTACCCCGCAAATCATCTGAGACGCCATTGCCGGGGAATGCGGACTGGGTTGCCCAGACATTTTTTGCAGGCCAGAGTGCTCTTGTTCTGGGGTCGTAGATCTTCAATTTCACTTGCCTTGGGTCACATCTTTCCACCATGTGGGGGAGGGATATAAATAACTACAATCTTATGGTTAAAAAAGTCGCAGGCGAGTCATGCAGTTAACAAAAAAATGGCTGAACCTATCACGCAGAATTATCTGCAAAGTCACAGACGCTAATAAATCGCCGAAATCATTTTCAATCTCAATTTTATTTTTTTTTTTTCTTTCAACTTTACGCGTGCGTGCTTTAATAGCGACCGGGAAATGTTTTATTTTTACTGCTATTTAACGAAGTATCGTCTTTTTAGCTGCGGTGAATAAGTTGCCGGAGGGGCAGGGCGTTTTAAACTTAACCAACGCGAAGGAGGGGGAGAGAGAAGTTAAATACTTTCTTGAAACTGTCATACGAGATATTGATAACGCAACAAGGAAGTTGTCGCCCGGGGATAAGATTGAAAACCGGACGATAGGTGGCGCCACTATCACGCATTTTGTTGATGGTTTTAATTTACGAATTAAACACGGATTTTTAGAAGAAACATATTTATTTACATTCCTTGGCCTTTTGGTCAAGATCAAAGTGTAGTATCTGTTCTTCAGATGCTGCACTTCATTTTCTTGTTCTCTTTCGGTGGAGGAGAAATCCTTCACGACTGAGACAATTTTTTATTTTTGTACCTTTTCTCCACGTTAAAAAACGACCCTGGTGTCTAACTCTGTCCCGTGGGGAGGCATAGTAAATAGGTACAATGTTTCAGCCGGTGTAACCTCCGACATTCTTCATACTAGAACCTCCAAAACAATGTAAAAAAAAAAAGAAAGCGTGATTCCGTGACGTCAAACTTGTGTTAACTATACGAACTATGGAAAAACAGAAGCGACTTAATGATTTTTTAAAACCTTTGTTTATCTCATTAAAACTACAAGTAATAAATAATCTTTGTTATAATTTTGTTAGGTTTTAAAATTTACACAGTTTAATGATTAAGACTATTATAGATTGGATGAGAAACCCAGATCCGCCCAAACCTCATCCATTGGTTCCTTTAAAAGGAACCGAATGGCGGGTTTAGAGTCAGTGCGCAGTTGGGAGTTTGTAGTTACAGTTGGCAGAAAAATGAAAAAATATTTTTATCTGACACTGTATGCTGCGGACTTCGTGTCGTCTATTCTTCTGCATCACAAAAAAATTCTCCTCTCTTGGCATTGCCCTGATTTGGGCTGCAATGATTTCTGAAAAAGACTGCTGATTGTTTTGACATTTATGACTGTAAAATTGATATAACTGTTGGATACTGGCAACCTTCACGAAATCTCTCAAATGATTACCTAATTTTGGAAAAATATTGAGGTAGCAGAAGCACAATCAAACAATAAAATACACCATAAATTGTTGATTCGTATGAATTGTATCGTACGTTATCATAATAATATTTTGTCCACCAAGTTTCACCTGTGAATATTCAACAGACCTTTTTATCGACGTCCATTATACCTTGCAAGGTTAAGAGAGTAGGTGCATGGAGGGAATTCCTTTTAGCTTTCCCAGCCATGACATCGTGGTTAGAAGAATCAACCTGGAGTGTTCTACAAAAACGGTCTCCAGAGATGCATTAAAAGATGAAGGCGCGTTTAATGCATTAACTGCTCCTATATAAACTGCTCCTATATAATCATGGGCTTTGATATGGTTTCAGTGAGGGCCACATCATGCCACTTCACTTCCTCGAAAGTCAGCACCAAAATGTACCTAGATGTGCTGAAGAGGGTGGTGATCCCCGGGTGCAACCAGGCGGCCGCTGGCAGACTCTGGGTGTGGCAGCAGAACTCGGCGCCGGCACACGTCCAAAGAGACCCAGGCTTGGCTTCAGGGGTGCAACGACTTTGTACCCTTCTCTAACTAACTCCCCCCCCCAATTAGAAGCCGCTGGGCTACTTCATTTGGTCATACGTCGAGAACATCACCAACATGACCTCCCACAACACCAAAGCCAACCTGATCGCCGCCATTCGCCGGGTATTCGCCGAGACCTGCTGGTGCTTGTGGAAATGCTATGTTCTCAGTTCCGGACCCTTATCGAGGTGGTGATAGAAGATGAAGGCGGCTACATTGGATAGATGTCAACTCTACTACATAATCAAGTCACCTGAATTGATTTTTTCAATAAAAGTTTTAAAATAAAGCTGTAGTGTTTTTTTTTCTTTAGGGCGAAAACTTTATCGTTTCACCTTGTAGTATGTAATCTTATACAGTAAATTGTTGTCAACTGATTTTTGGAAATATTATAAAATATTATTAAATGCTATTTTTAATGTACAGGGTGTTTCAAAAGTCTTGGGAACATAACGATTTTTAATAACTCATAATGTTCCCAAGACTTTTGAAACACCCTGTATACTATTATTTAATTCCTCCAACTGTATAAAGTGTTTTGTTGAATCACAGCCTTTTAGTGTGACTAGAGAAGCTAAACCTAACGGCATGCATTTTATTCGTTACTACATTTAGTAGAGGTTTCGTACTTGCATTACGGAGTATTGTATTCAACAATTTATAGATTATCGCTAATGGAAATCGGCCATATCAATTACAAAGTTTCTCAATCTAAATAGTGTGTTTCCATCCAGAATATAAAGACTTACAGATTTAGTTTCCATGTCAGTACATACCGAGTTCTATTTTTTATCAGTACATCTCTGTTTTTTCAAGAAATTATTGTCCAGCATGTGTTACCCATTTCAAGAGTTGAGTTACGCGACTCTTTTTATTATATCACCCTTTCCCGTTCTTACTCTCTCTCCCCTCATCTCTATCCTATCTCTCTCTCTCTCTCTCTCTCTCTCTATATATATATATATATGTTTATCCCTTTCTTTCTTACTCTCTTCCCGCCTCCCTCGCTCACTATATATATATATATATATATATATATATATACACACACACACACACACATATATATATATATATATATATATATATATATATATGTTACATGATAAGGGCTGTCCCCTTTTCATGTAAGTATAAAAAAATAGAGAGATTAGTTAAAATGAAAATGAAATAGCAATAGGCGAAATTCGAACCTCGTAATTTAGTTTTAGAAATAGATTACGTGTGAGAATTTAAAAATGTAAAACAAACTTGTTTAGAATATAGATAAAATATTTTAAGAAAAGAATGTGAGCTGTCAAGTTTGTCATGAAATTTTAAATTGAAAGAATGCAGCTTATAAGATAATGTTTTTAACATATTGGAAAAATAGGTTACTGAGAAATAGGAAAAGTTTTGGACACGTATGTCCAGAACACGGGAAAGAAGGCACATGTTTTAACATGTGTATGACGTCACGGAAAATAGAAAGTTCTAGGGATAGAGAAAAACTTGAGTGAGAAGTCAGTCAGTGAAGAAACTCAGAGGGAGTTAGTCGTCTAGGGAGCGAGACGTCACGTTGAAACTAAAATGTGAGACTTTGAATTCTTGGTGATGGAAACGGCCGGTCGTGACGAAATAAACCATCATGTGTTTTGTAAAGCTCGTCTTGTCTTATGATTCTTACGAAAAGGTAAAGTGAAATTGTATTATATATTTGTGTTATAAAATGTCTTTACATACACGTCTCAACATCATCATGTCTACACAATGTCTGAACAGTGAACACTATCTCATCACTCAAAGAGCTTTCTTCTCATAACACGAACAAGGAATGAACAATCTCTCTAAGTCTCTTACAACAAAAATCTCTCTCTTAGAGTCTTTCAACATCCCTCTCTGTAATAAGACAAACTCTCACTAAGGCTCGTATCTTTACTAATAAGAACTCACGTAACATACGCACAAGTGGTATCGTCTAATACTAATAATAATAACATTAGTATGTAACATATATATTACAAACCAATAATATTTGTATAATAAACAGAATATATACCAGCTCTGTCCTAAATTGAGCGGTCCTGGATATGACCTTAAACTATATCCGATGGTGAAACCCCAACAATCGATACAACCATCATATATATATATATATATATATATATATATATATATATATATATATATATATATATATATATATATCGCGTTCAAAAACTAAAAATAGAATGAAGTTATAACGAAATGTTCGCTTTCTATTTACTTGCCTTCCACAATAATTAAAATTCAGTTTCCGAAAAAGAGCACGGAGATTTGTATAAAATTAAAAATTTCCTCAGTCTAGAAGGAGTTCTCTTCACTGATGCAGTACATATATATATACAGCATAATCACGTTTGACACACAGGTTCCCGTCAGATAAATGAATCCTACTAGACTAAGGCAAATGTTATTTTATACAAATCTCCGTGCTCTTTTTCGGAAGCTGCATTTTAATTATTGTGGGAAGGCAAATAAAAAGGGAGTGAACATTTCGTTATATCTTCATTTTTTTTTTGTTTTTTTGAACGCGATATATTTTGAAATATAAGAGGAAGATTCTGATAACGATCATGTGAAAAAAAACCCAACAGATTCCAATTACAATTTCAAAAGACACAAACAATATAGCGTCCGTGAGTCACTCAATAATCGTCAACGTTTCCAAATTCTTTGGCAATTAGGAATACTTACTCTTTTTAATTATTAGGACGGCCATACTTTTTTTTTTCATTTTAGTGTATTGCAGCTATTTCTGACCCTAAACCGCTCATACATGAACAACTACAAAAAAAGAATGTTTGCAGTTTATTTTTGTGTGAAAAAAAATTCTCCGTTTATAATAAACAACTTCAAATGTATTCTGTCTTTTAAAATTTTATTTTCTCAACGCCTTTATAGGGGAACTCAAACTTAGATAAGTAATGGCACGCAGAAATACATACCAGTCCCAAAAGTAAAGCCTTCTATTGTCAGTAGGACCTGTCCGAGTTACATATGGCCGAGTGGTCTTAGATGTTGTATCAAAGTTAACAGTTACCCAAAGGTGCTGAGTTCAATCCTGAACGAAGGCAGTGAAAAGTAACATTCAAAACAGAGAATCAGCAACTATGTCCCAGAGCCTAGCGTGAGTCCGAACACGGTACCCCCGTAGTAATAATAATAAAGGGTTGGGTTCGAGACTCCTAACAAACGGTTCCCAAGTTCGATACAAAACACCTGATGAAGGCCGGAGGGCAAAACGGTCTAAACGTAGTGACGTTAACAACCAAGATGAGGAAGTCAGTCCGACAATCTCAATAAATGAAAACACCCAATTAAAATTCTGGTTATATGCCTTTAAAACGCTATTTGGTTAGAAACTGATCAGGAAAATACAAATGATCATTTTACGTTAAATTTATATTCGAAACTGACACCACATTTTTACTTTTTAAATAACTGATTTTTCTACCACAAAGTTTTATAGATTGTTCATTTGTAATCGCCTGAAACAGTAAAATTTCATATATTTGAAGACGGATATCTAGTATAGAAATAATTCCTTTTTAAAATTGATAAACTTAATGTATTCTATTTATGTATTATATACAAGATGTTAATAAATCCATTGTGAGACTTAATCCATATTTTTTACTTATATTATTTTTTCTGGTGTCATTTGTACCTGCATTTGTTATTCTAGTATATATATATATATATATATATATATATATATATATATATATATATATATATATATATATATATATATATATATATATATCATACTTTGACTGTTTGTTTAAAATTTATTTATTTACTTATCATTTATCATATTTATATAATAATTTCGAATTTTAGTTTAGCAAAACAATAATATTTACTTTAAAGATATTAACCGAACTTAGAAAAATAACAAGGATGGCCTGTGATGGAAGGCTTTCGTATGAGATACCAAATAAACAGTAATAATTGGGACTATGACAAGAGAATATCCTTTTCATTGCTTTGACTCTCGAGTATATACCGACACAGTTAATCAATTGAGAACCACATCGCTCTATCTAAAAACATAAGATATTAACTGATATATACTCGAGAGCCAAAATAACGAAAAGAATATTCTCTTGGCATAGCGCTAGTTATAATATATACACGTAAAACACAAGAGAAGAGTAAGTTGGGAGAATTAGTCTTTTTTACGGGACACTGGACTCGAAATTGGTCGATAGAGTTTTACGTCCGCTGAAGCATTATAGTAAGATGTAGAATCCAGAGAGAAAATTTGCAAACTCTGAGGGAAAATGGAAATAAAGTTATATGTAAAATATAACCGGTATTTCCTTTGGATTAAAATAGCTTCTATTATAGGACCTCGGGTAAAAGACCAGACGTCGTAAAATATCGATTATAAAACAAACTAGTAGATGTAAACTGCACACACACGCACGAACTATCAATATTAAACTTACAAAAGAGAATATATAATGCATACATTAACAGAGACACGGTTACACGTTTACATGAATACATTTTGCATAAACACCGCTTCGTTAAGTAAGAGCAATACACGAACTCCTGAACAATTGTATATCCACTAGAGGACACGATCCACTATACAAGATACACGTTATATATACACAGCTTATATAGATGGCTATACTGCATACTAGTTATATATACACACCTTATACAACAGATCGTTTATTTGGTAAACGTAAGTATACAACAACTACAGACATTTTCAACATTTCCAAATAAAGCGCGGAAAATGAATTACATAAACTCGGTTTCAATATCAACTAAAAATAAAACGAACGAACTTTTTGGCCAACCAAATAATTCATGTTAAATGTCTGACTTTAGCAAATTCTAACTTTATTTTTACTTTTTTGTTCCTTATTTTTTCCTTATCTTTGTGATAATCCTCTTTTGACTGGTATGTTGAGCGCCCGTCGTGAACACCGTGGCTCGTTGATAAGGACAACAATCCAGACTGGAATAGGTCACCAGAGGTCAACACTGGAGTCTTGGCCTGAGACGATATCATTTTACTAAAACAGTTGATTTCCAAAAGCAAGCAAGAAAAAAAAACAGAAAGAAAATAAAAATTAAAGACGTGTTAATCATATCGGATAAAATTTATAGTGTTTTTTTTTTTTTTTAGTAATTCTAATTGAAAATCAGACGAGAATCATTGGTTCTGATTTATAATTCGATTTAATTAAAAAGAAACAAAAGTACAGAAAATATAGATAAATTTTTATGATTAAGGTACTCGTCAGGGGACGAAGATATCATATTCCAAAAATCACATGAATTAATCAAGCAGTATTTTTAATAAGAAAATATAATTTTTTGATAGACAGGACGGGAGCTAGAGGCCACCATTTTGTTTAAGAATGTGTTAAAATTCAAAGTCGACAATTCAAATCGACTACTATGATTTTGTTTGTGTTCAAAATATTTAATCGCAAAAAATCGTTTTTTTTTATTTTCATAGTAAGAGAAATAATTACTTGGCAATTTACGTGGTGTTTGGAATATGATATCTTCCGTGACGTGTACGTACATCATGAATATTTTTTTTTCTGTAGCTTTGTGTTTTAATTAAGTCGAATTCTAAATAAGAACCGATTTTTTCTCCCGTGAAATCTGTTTTTATTCGCGAAATAATTTGTTTATACAAAACTTCAAAACAGGTTCTACATCGCCACTTCAGCCAACAGCAAGATAAGAGCCCGGAATTTTTGGAACTGAGTTTGGTTTACAGGAATTTCCACTGCGGAAATAAAAGACAGATGCGAAAGTGGTTTACCTTCTTCATCCACACCACCACCCGCAAAAGAAGTAAAAGCCAAACGAGATGTTTCGGTTGTTTTCTAAAGCGAGTGACTAAATTGCAGACATGTTTTCGGTTTCATCAATTTTAGGATGCGGCCAAGCGTCTCTACAGGCGGTTATTTAAGTCGGTCGGTTGCGCTGTTATTCTTCGGGTTTTAAATAATATCTAGAGAAATAGTTGATGAGAGCAGCTTTTCCTGCCTGGACATGATACAAAATCGACTTCGAAATCTAGTTGGCGATATCCTTTTCTCTTCTCTTCTACTCCTTCTGCCAGAAGAGGCATTGCGAGCCTATCTCTGCTCTATCGTTATTTTTATGGCAAGTGCTCGACTGAGCGTCAACTTGTGGTCTATTCCTCTAATGCATTCATGCCAAACACTTGTCTAGCTACAACCACTATCAACAATTTCCCGTACTTTTTAGATGTGCCTAAAAGTAAACGAAAATTCCATAAGTAAAGTTTTTTTTTTCTCAGAACTGCTCGTCAGCTGACTATAACATGATCGTTTTCAAGTCCAATGTAAACAAATTCTTGTCGAGCCGTCCTCTTACATAATAGAGATGTGATAAGCAGTAATTTTATAGTATAAATAACCCTAGATACGCCCTTAATTCTATATAAACACATCTCCCCTACTCTCTCTCTCTTTCTCTCTCTCTCTCTCTCTCTCTCTCTATTTATATATATAATTAACTACCATCTATGAAATGTTCACGACTCCCGGTCGTGCGAACACTCTGGATTGCCATTGTATACGTCTGAATTCGGTGTTTAATAGTTCTTAATTATCTTCCTTCCCGTGGTAATTGCTTGGTTGTCCTAACGTAGAGACTCAGCAAATAGAGAAAAGGATGGCTCTCTGACTGGGTTCGAATCTCATGACGGGCAGAAATTGTTACCCTACACTGGCGTCTGTGTAAGCAATAAACATTAGTGTCTGCACTTTAAAATGAATAAATATTTTTTTAATTACTATTATATAAAACATTGCAAGTTTGATATTTAAATTTCTTTCAGAAAATATACTTTTCCAAACAAAAATTTATTGCTTGAACAAGGAATACAACAATTTCCTTAATCCGTAGATTTTTGAAGGAGGTTCATCTCCTCAGAAGAAATCCATGTGCAAAATATTTATTCCGGATAGATGTAATTTTGCTATTTAGCACATACATTGAAAATATATTAACGATTAAAACTTTTTAAAGGGACATAGTAAAGGAAAAATAAATTGAAACACAAAAAAGGATATGGGGTTCAGGTATCCGATAAGAATGGGAGTTTTGGAGTAGAAAAGAATGATGTTTTTAGATTCCAGACTGGTTTAAGATTGCCACATTGAAGGTAAAATTTAATTATGTTCAATCAAGTATCCAGAATGTAAGGCAATGTTCCTTTGCGAACGTAGAATTTTTTTATGCATTGTTCCATTTTTTGGTCGTGTAAAGTCAGTAGAAAGACGTTCTCTGTTTATACAGTATATTTCATTTGGTCTAAATGAAAATTCTAATTGGCAAAAATAGTCATGATAAATTCATGGTAATTGGACTTTAATATAGGTGAAGTTTGATATATATATATATATATATATATATATATATATATATATATATATATATATATATATATATATATATGATTAGTTTTTTTTTGGAAAAAGAATTCCAGCAGAGTGCTCAATTAAAAGGAAAATCCAAATTTTAAGAGCGTACTTATATTTTGTGTACAGAAAGTTGTTAGTTGAGACAGGTCATTGGTACCGTCGGTTTCAAGCCCGATAATAAGGCCCGTTTAAGGTATCCTTATCAAGCTCTCTTCAGCCAATATTCGTCTATCTTATAACCGGAAGTGTGAAGTATATATACCTCGCGAATCCACGTGTGGATTCGCGAGGTATATATACTTCACACTTCCGGTTATAAGATAGACGAATATTGGCTGAAGAGAGCTTGATAAGGATACCTTAAACGGGCCTTATTATCGGGCTTGAAACCGACGGTACCAATGACCTGTCTCAACTAACAACTTTCTGTACACAAAATATATATATATATATACAGTTGTCTTTACATAAGCAGTAGTTTGTTGCTACACAGCAATGAGCATGTTTCGGTCTACTAGTATTTACTAACTAGAGACCTAATCAGGCAACAACCCTTATTTTCAAAAACGGAATTCCGTTTTCGAAAATAAGGGTTGTTGCCTGATGAGGTCTCTAGTTAGTAAATACTAATAGACCGAAACATGCTCATTGCTGTGTAGCAACTAACTACTGCTTATGTAAAGACAAATGTAACCTGCTCTACTTCTGTATTGAGCACTCTTGTATGAACCTCGTTATATTTCACTGGTTACCCTACCTTTGGAAAATAGCAACCTCAAATTATATATATATATATATATATATATATATATATATATATATATATATATATATATTAGTGTCTGTAGGTATTTAATAGTTATTATAGTAAATAATAATATCAGTCTCTTTAAGAAACTTGTTTCTTATCGTTTAGCATTTTCAGTTGTCATAAAGTCGGTCAACTTAGCTCATACCCGCAGATCGTCATAGAATGGTTCGATCACTCTGACTGACGTTAAAAGCATTTAATAAGAATTAATTTTTAAATCCAACTGTATCTCTCGCGGTTGACGGTAGCCTAGTGGTTAGGGTCCTTGCTAATGAAGCCAGACATGACTTCTGTTGTTGGGGTTCGAGTCTCTCGGCTGGCGTTAATCGTGACACCCTGCACTGATGATTTACGAAAGGATGAAACACTAGTGTCTGTAGGTATTTAATGATTATTATAGTAAATAATATGTGTGTGTGCCTAAAAGTAAACGAAAATTATGAGTAAAGTTTTTTTTCCTCTCAGAACTGCTGGTCTGTGGAACACAATGCTGCACACCTGCTTTCCATGGTGGTTTTTCAAGTCAAATGTGAACAATTTCTTGTCGGGATGTCCTCTTAAATAATTAACTTCTACACAATTTATCATCACGTTGTTGTCTTACCCGACACTCATTAATTCTTTCCGTTGTAGTGGCCTATGAGACGTGATAAGCGGTAACTTTATTGTATAAATCATCGTAGATACGCCCTTAATTCTAGATGAACTCATGGCTTCTTCTTCCTCTCTCTCTCTCTCTCTCTCTCTCTCTATATATATATATATATATATATGTGTGTGTGTGTGTGTGTGTGTGTGTGTGCGTGAGTGTGTGTGTATGTGTGTGTGCGTGTGGAAATATGTTTCTTCAATTATATTGCACCCTTTATTCATACCAATCCTTCAATTTATGAAGCTCAATGTAATTACAGAGCATAATAATTACAAATAAATACAAAAATCTGTATTCAATTTTCAAGATATTGTTCATCTTACTATTTATTCCTTGAAGTATATTTGATATGCATAATTCTTGACAGCACATGTTTCGTAGCGCAAAATCATTCATTTAATTATTATATCAATAATGAATTTATTTTGCTCTTAACTCCTCAGAAAAAAAGCACTTACAACTTTTAAAAGAAAACAAATGTATGTGGGCATGATTACAAAATCCGAAATTTGGAAAGAAAATTTCCCTTTTGTTTTTCTTTTAATCATGCCATCTTTGAATTTTTAAGTAAAGTCACCAATCTTCAATTTCATGTATTAATAAATTGTATTCATTTTGGTATACCTTAATAAAAACTATTTTATTTAATATTTTAATTATTTATTATTTATAATTAGCTTATGTATATGTACTTGGATAATATTGATAATTGTAAAAACTATAATAAATGAATTCATACAAAACTAATTACGCAATCTATTGATTTTGTATCCGGTAGTTACATTTGTTGATTAGACCCAAATTTTCCATAACTATACATTTTATGGAGGGTGTGAAGCTTGAAATATTATAACTACTGGTCTGATTGCAATTTTTAAATATGTTAAATATTAATAAGAATAAGTGGTAAGATGGTCAACATTATAGAATTTGAAATATAGGCTTTTGTAATTTATATATATATATATATATATATATTATGGTTAAATATAGGCCAATTAACATGATTATCAAAAGAAAATTAATAATAATGAAAATAAAGGCTAGCTAACCAGGTTTCGTTCCTCGCTCAACAAAACTAAATCGAGGAAAATTACGATTAAAAAAAATGTCATGAATATGGCGGGGGAGAGGAAAAAATAAATAAGATAAGAGGAGAAAGAAAAAAATACATAGAAATCAAAAGTTGTTTTTTCTTGCAAAGAGAAGGTCTCAAGTACTTAATAAAAATAGTTTCTAGAATTTTAGATGAAAGGGTGAGTGCGACTTACTCATGATCGTAAACACTGAAATTCGTGGCACACGCATGGTTTTTATAAGATGTTCGCAAATCGAAGAACCATACGTATTGTTAGATAATGGATCGAGAGAGAGAGGGAGGTGAATAAATTATATTGTAGACACTGAGCGGAAGTGAGGGTCAGCTGATCGGATTGCGTGTGAGTCACGTGATCAGGTTAGCTGAATCCAAGAGATTGGGTTTGGACTTAGAAGATGACAGATGGCTTAACAGTCGTCTCTTCCCCTCCACTGTAGGGGGAGGGGTCGCTGACGTGTGTGTAAATGAGACAAGAAGAAACCACGCAAGCCAGAGATTCACTTTCCATCCTTCTGCGAGACATCTGGAAAGTGAATAAAAACCATAAAACCAATTCATCGTTTTGGAGTGATAGAATCTTCGTCCAAGTAGGTTCCCGTCTCCCCTCCAAGACACGAGATGAATTCAGGTGGACCAACATCGACGAGCATGATGGTATGTCCAAATAATACATGTACCACACACACACACAGACACACAGCAGCATATGAACGAATAGACTGAATAACTAGACGATCACACGACATTAACCCTTATTAGATAAATATACAACAGTATTATTCAAAGCATCCAAAGGTGAAAAATTTTGCATAACGAACCTTTGATGGTACGTGTTGTTTAAAGCGAAAATACAATCTTTGCGATATCCGCCCAACATGGTGAGCGCTGCAAATACATTTGAATTAATAGATAATGGAATTATTATGGTGGGGGAGAACATCTTTACAAATGGACGACAACATAGGTCTAGGTGGAAAAAAACAACGCATTGGTTCGATGCAAAATAACAAAGAGATTTTGATGAATTAACAAACAAAATATATTAATGAAAATTTTTACAGAAATATAAAATATAGTTTAGTAGACCTAAATTTCTCGAAAAGTTTTAAAGTTATTGAATAAGGAAACCAAAGCCTCAGAAAATTCGTTTCAAAATCCTATTGTGTGTACGTTTGTGTGAATTTACTTTTTGGGTGGCAAAGGTCATTGAAAAAATAGAAAAGGAATTTCTGCGAAAGGCATTTCAATCTTCCAGGATGGGCATTGTTGATGTTGAGGGTTGCTGCTTATGGAAGATGTTACCGGGAAGAACTCTGATTTCAGTTGAATAGGAGTTGCTAAGTTAATCTGACACAGGATTGTTACTTGTGGAATGGTAAACGATGTACATTGATTGGAAAATATGTTGAGTTCACACAAAGAAAAAGAGTAGCAATTAGTGTTGGGGCAATTAATAGGAATTGGGAATAATCAGAACTTTTTATTATAGGTGCCACAGGGCTTATGAAAAAGAACCTGAAGTCCTACCTAACTAATATTCCTGGTGATCCAAGTGCAAAAGAGACCCAGACAATTTCTCTTAAGGGAGCAACGAGGATACTAAAAAGAGCTCTCGGTTGGTTTCAATAAAAAGCAGGGCAATGTTGGCAGGTGATTTAGTTGTCCAATACCCAACGTTACAATCTTCAAAGGGAACAATTAAAAAACAAAAAAACAAAGTAATAACGATAAAATAATAAATATTTATTGATTTTAAACTACCAGTAAAGCTAAAATCTAAATATTACTTCTCTTAAAAGTGCAGTTTACGTTTGAGAAAATATTTGCACAATTCACTTCTGTTTTTATGGTAATCGCGAAAAAATGTTAACTCTACAGTTAAATATTTATTGATTTATAATGAATCGGAATCGGTAACTGTATCGGAATCGAAAAAATATTGGCATCGTCCCATCACTCGTAGTAATTTAAGCCGTTTGCTTTTTAGCATTCTTCCGAATTTCATCTTGACGTCAGACTACCAGCAAACAGTGACAAGAAAAGACAGAGTAAGCCGAACGAGCAAAGAAAGAAAATGAGCTGCTCGTATTAGTTCATTCGTCTCGCACATCAATTTCTAATCCAACACATATGTATAGTATGTATACGCATGTTTGTGTTATCGGGTTCCGTTGTCTAAGTGTGCGTCTGAGTATGTGCCTGTTCCGTTTAACACATGCGCCGCTAATTGTTTTATATGCTATTATGTTCTTATACGTGCGTTGAAAGGGTCATTTCAGTACAATCAGATGCCAGCAGCTGTAAGCAACATTTCCCGCTACAATTAATTACACTAATATGACACGTGTCATAGTTTTATGCTAGTCGGATCAAGACACTATCCAAAAGTCTTATTAATTTGACAGTGTAACAAAAAATGCTTCTTAGGGTTTTCACAGTGGCTCAGCCTTAAAATTTATGAGGATCTTGAATGACCCCCTTGTAATCGGTTCGTCTACCCCATACACGAACAATTACAGGAGAACACAAGTGCTGTACAAACAGTGTAAGCCTGATGTAATCGATACAAACAAAACACTGACTTATAATTGGTAACGGTGTATAAACGAAAAGATCTCACTCTTTAAACGGAACATTTCCTTTCGGCAACTTATACTAGTAAAATATTACCCTCTTGGGAAAGGGACAAAAATAAGATTTTATAAGTAAAGTAGACTTAATAACGGGCAAAATTTATAGACCATTGACTTAGAATAAGTGCTTTGATATAAATCAAATGGGATTAGCATATAAATAAGGGGAATCAAATGTGTTACATTGATCACAACGTGTTATATTGTGGCAGGCAGTGTCAAGGGTCAAAATGATTATTATGATTAATTCTTAAATTATCTAGGTTAAAAAAAATTTTCAGAAAAATGTTTTACACGAAAATATTGGGAGTTGAAATATTTATGTTAAATATTTAACTGGCGAATTTTAATTCAAGATATATGATAATATATAATGTATAATTCTTTTTTTCCGGATTCATTATAAGTACTTCACGAAATTAACTTTGTTTTTTTTTGTTTTTTTTAGGTAAATTTTTACCGTTGCTCCAGCTCCACCATTTTCTTTAAAATGACGACTTTATAGTTTTTTTTCGACTATGCAGAATAAGACAATCTCATTTAAATTTGACACAAGTAGTTTTCGAGATATAAAAACCTGTATCATGCACTGTAATACAGTGGTCGTTAGATTTGAACCCCATCGCGATATATAAATCTACTTCTCTTCGATCGACACTTGTTGCATAGGGGACGGGGTCATATTTAGAGATAGGATGGAAACATTCATATTGATGTGGGGGGGGGGTACATTTATGCATTTAACTTTTGCTTTTTGTTTTTCCTATTTTTTTAAAAGAAGTTTTACGTTTGTTCACTGTTTTTTTTTTTGTTGTTGTTGTTATTTTTTTTTGTTTTGGTTTTTCCGATTTTTTAAAAAAGTTTAAAATCGTTTGTTTTTAATATTAAAACAATGGTTATTACTACGCTTATTTTTTTAGTTTACCCCCTCTTACACACACACCTCCACACACCCGGGTAACGCCGTGTACCCCCGCTAGTTAATAATAAAATGAAGCCTTCTGGTGGCCTTCAACATATTTTACTAAAAATTCCTTAAAAGTATTATTAGCGTGTCGTAAATTGTATTTTTTGTCGTTTTCATTGATGATCAGTTTGTGACCGATCTTAATTTGTGCATTTATCTGAATTTAATGCATAGACAATTATTTTTTTCTAAAACCGTCAAAAGCATGAAATTAAAGATTGTTGCCAGAACCAACAGAAATCAATATATTTTGTTGTTGGGCATCATTAATTCATTTCGTATGAACCAAATGATTATTGTTGGCATACGTTTCCCTGATATCTTTTTAGTTAGAATTTTCTCCATAAACACATCGGGTATTCATGGGGGGGGCACGTGAAAATTACAAACATCACGAAGTGAAAGTGTTTCAGTGAAACGAACGGGATTCGAACTTGGCACACTGGGTTGTTAGTATCGTTTTGTTACATAACTAGCTACCGCCACCACGCTGTTACTGTTGCTACTGTTAATTATTGTTTTGTTTTGTTTTTGTATTCTTATTCATCCCAAATAATTGCTTCTTGAATGTAATGAACTATCAGGTTGACGAAAAGGTTCTTGCGGTTTTCAAATTTTACATTTAGATGAACATATCTCGGTTAAAACAAAAATTAATTGATCGAAATAAGCACCATCAGAATCAACACACTTTTGCCAACGCAAAACAAGTGTATTTTTATGCCAATAACATAAAAATCTTGTGTTCTGGTTGCGATGAAGTCGCTGAAGGAGTTTTTTGATATCGCTTCGGTTTTTGTCGGCGAGGTCTGGAGAGGACGACGGATGAGCCAGGGTATTTATTTGTTCCCCCACCGAGCAAATTAGGCACAAGGCCGATTTTTAATGTGAGGAGTGAAGGGGAAATGGGGACCAACTCCCCGGGGAGTAGGGGAGCTGGATAGTGACAATTGGTATGAAGGGTTGCCCCTACATTAACCAAGGTCTTATATGTGGGGTTTCCCCCACATATGGTCTTTGCTTGCAGTATCTGTCGGAACAGATACTACACTTTGAGATATAAAAATTTTTATTCACAGGAAAAAAAATACAATTGGGAAAATGAACCAAAAACTTCGGCACAAGGCCAACTCAAAATGTGGTGATGTTGGTTGATCCATCTCGTCTCTGTTGTAATGATTTTTCTCTCGGCCAGCCTCTTTTATCATGGTTACCCCTTTAAATTTGCATTTATGTGTGTGTGGTGGGAGCCCAATTTTAAAACATTTTTTATTTATACCAAAAAATACAACTTTGATCTTGTCGCCCGGGCCACGGAGGGCCGTGGGCCAGTGACGACGGATGAGCAAGACTTTCGTAGCCCAATTCGTTCAACTTATGCAAGGCTGATTTAGAGACGTGCGACCAGGCATTGCGTGGAGAAGAATTGGGCATTTTCTGTTAACTGATTCTGGATATTGTTTTCGAAGTTTATGAAAGTTTTAAAGCCGAGGATGTGAAGGTGGCTAAGTGGTTAACGACACGAACTGATAACTTGGGTGTACCAAGTTCGAATCACGTTCGTTTCACAAAAACACCTTCACTTGAGGATGTTGAAAACCTTCACATGGCCTCTCCTGTAAGTACTCAATGTCTGGAAAGAATTCTAATTAGAAGAATTATGAGGAAAACGAATTATTGCAATTATTTTTGTAGTCGTATGAGGGTATGATTAAAAAAAAACAAATGAAAGGATCTATTTATCGACAAAGGTTATACGAACAGACCAATCAAATAGAACGACGCTCTGCAATCGACCAATCAAAAACCGGAATCACTCCATAAAACATACTGAATGAACTTTGCTCTTCAAGAATTCTCCGAATTGGCTACCCACCAGAAAATCTTCGTTTTCGTCAGCAAGCTTTTACAATTCACTGGATTGATACTGCCATTCTTCACTCTTTTTATCCTTATCTTCATAGTTGTCTTATAACTGTATCCCCAGTAATAATAGCTTTCCATAGTTGTCTGAAGATAGCGGTTTCAATCCTACGCAAAAGCAATCAAAAGGATTAGTTGACCAAAAACGTGGTGAGACAACAATAACTATGGAATGCAGTAATTTCTGGAGATGCAGTTACAAGACACATCATTCCTATCCCGTCGCGGTTAATTACCTGAAGAAGGCCAAAGGATACGTTTGCCGAAACTTAGTGAAGCAACAAAACTATGAAGATGAGGCTAACAGTCCGTAAAAAAGAATGAATGCGAAAACAATACTCATCTCAAAGGATTCCAATAAAATAATATATGACATTTCTTTTCTATCCTAAAACTAAAATGGCTGACAACTTAAAACGAATGCCAACAACAGTCATCTGAAACATTTGAAATAAAATTTAATAAAAAAATAAATAAAAAAAAATATTGTCATTAATAGACGATAAAAGTTCAATATCTATTTTTATACTACACGTTTTTGTTATTGGGGTGAGTAAAAGAAAATCCTTCTAAACTAAGGTATTTTTTTTTTAATTTTTATCCTAATCCAGACTGACCCTTAAAGGAAAGTTGAAATTTCCCCAGTTAAAAAAAACCTACGTCTTCTTGGGGAGGCGGATACGCGACGAAGTTAAGCAACGCTGAGCCTTGTCAGTACCAGATAGGTGATCATTTGACAATACCAAGCGCTGTATATAGGACGATCTCGACAACTCCCTGCAAGAATTGCAAAAGCCTAGCGTCCTCATCTTCTCGAAAGAGGATATACATGCGACGGTAGACCGCTTGACAATTTAATATTCCTTTGACATTTCCTCTTTCGATTTTCAGTTTAACCAACCTAGGGTCAATGCCGTATACAGACAAATAAACAACAAATAAATTGGAACTTTCTCTAACATGAACCGATAAAGGATCGTTCTTCTTATGGGATTCAAAACTGGGGGCACTTGTTATCAGCGTAGGATGTCGGAAATGTCGGCAAGTGAAACAGAACTTCTCAAGTTGCGAATTTGTAAACTTTCTATTTCTTACTTAGATGAGAATTGCTTGAACAGGAAGAACCCCACCTTGTTGATTTAAACATCGTTCTTGTTTATCCAGAAACACAAGTCTTCCGGTAAAAGCGGATTTCAACTTTCAAGTTTTAAATTCGCTTGCCTGTGTAAATATTTTGTCATGTGAGCTCCGATGAAACTATTCCCTGACTTGGAGAATGTGAGATATTTATTTACAATTTATTTTATAAACATCAAACTTCTTGTTTATCTTTGTACACCTTAAACAAGGTATAATATCACTTAGACGTTTGGGACCATGTCTATTTGAGACAATGTTAGCAGATGAGAGTGATGTTTGTTTATATCACATTTAAACTTCTGCGTGTTAATACAGTCAAGGAAACAAAAAACAGGAAGGGAATTCCAAAGTTCGGCAGTCTAAGGGAAGTTATTAGCGCAGAAAGCTTTTAGGCAGCAGGAACTTCTACATTGATGGGGTGGAATTCTGTTAGTTGCCAGATTAGTCGAGGAGGTGCAAGCGAAGTGAGTTTGTACAAGCATCTAAATATTTATTCACTTGTCTGTACGTCCAATGTCACAAAAAACATCATCATTGCAAACATAAATTAATGAAAAACGAATTACATCTCTTTGTCAGATAAAAATCATTAAACCATTTCCTCTTAAAAAAATTAAAAAAATAAACATGGCTGTCTGTTTACGGTTTCTAATTGACTGTTTTATTTTATAATTAAAAAAAGTCATGTTGAGAGGAGACGTAAGTTTTTTATTATTATTATAGTTACTTTTTTTTTAAATTAAAGAAGACATGCAAATGAAATAACATCTGCTATAATTTATATAAAAAATATTCAGAAAAAAGACAAAACAAAACAACGGGTTGTGCATTGAATTTTCATTGAAAAAAATGCAAAGTTTTTAAATCAATTCCTTTTAGCTTTAAAAAGTTTTTTTTTTAAAGATTTGTTAAAAGATTTGTCGTTGTTTTATTTTACTTGTATTCGTTTTACTTATAATGTGTTTTATCAATTTTCAACTATCGTCAATTTCTACGCGTTCTGCTAGTATTCTATTAATATACTTGTAAAACAGACACGGCATGACCGTGATGCGACAGGGGTTGGAGCTTGGTTGATAGGGTGTGACATATAAGATTAAAGACACTTTTCGAATTCTGTATAAGAGGGTGAAACAAGTGGTAGATGCACTAGCTAAGATGTGGTAGAAATACTCCATACATGGGAGAACAATGGCTTTTTACAGATACAAGATAACTTAGTAAACCTAGTAAACCTAGTAAAAGTATGAGTCAATTTCTAGCGCGGTAGAGGGAACTTACCTTCTTTGCACCAGGCTTGGCAATGTCTTCAATCTATTTGTTTGAATTCAAGTTGCCTGTGAATGTTAAGCTGAGGAGGTAGGGTGTTATTGGTTATTTATATTACTCGCTGAGAATATTTTTGTAGTCCTTAAAGGCAAGAAGCTTAGTCTTATTTAAGGTCCCATTCCTCTACAGATGTTTTTATCGTTTTGTGATGATTCATTCATTGTTTTAAATAATCGAGGAATTAGGAAATTAATAGATGTGATGTAAGTAACGGTGATATCTCATTTTATTACTTTATTTTATTTATCATATGCCACCGCTAAAAGACACTCGAGAGTAATCTATACTATTAATAAAATTCTAGATGTTTATTTATTTATGTGTGTGTGTATAATTACCAATAAAACTTTCGAACAGATGCACCAAATTGACCCCCCCCCGAAAGGTGTGAGTCCCTAGATTGTCCTTATCTATATATGGTTCGTAACGAACAACGCAGAGTCACACACACACAAAAAAAAAACGAAATAAGGGTTTTTGGGCCGTTGCATGCAATTTGTGAAAAGGTTACCTGCCCATGTCAACCGAATTTAGCATTGTTTGTATACAGTCGTGATAACATTTTTCGGCATACAGCAAGCACTTGTGGCGCAATGGATAACGCGTCTGACTACGGGTCAGAGGATTCCAGGTTCGACTCCTGGCAAGTTCGTATAATTTTAACCATTTTATCCAATGTTTACTTATTATCCTTACACTTAGTTCACAGGGTATTTTTGTTTTCAGTGATTTTGTTTTGTTCATATGTGAATTTCCCATACTCCGAGTTCACAGAGTAAACGTTGATGGTAAGACTATGTTGAGTGTTCTTGATATTAAGTGTACTCGATTTTGTGCTTGACTCGGCGTTGTGTGTGCCAAAAAAAAAATCTACGCAAAACTAGGTAATTATCTAATCAAGAAGACATTTTCACCGATTAATAAGTGAAGAAAGAACTTTATAAGCGTATATTGGTTTCATATTACACACACACCGCACACACACACACACACACATATATATATATATATATATATATATATATATATATATATGTGTATATATATATATATATATATATATATATATATATATATATATATATATATATACCTAACAACTGTAATAATTGTTTCTGCAAATTGTCGCTTACGTGAGATTCCCTTAAGTACGGTAGCTGATAGTCGTTACAATTTTCTCATCAACAACCAAATGTCATTTAAAGAAAAACTCTCAAAATCATAAGATTGTGTTTGTTGGCATCACTTGACTCAGTGAAATGATGAGACGTAGACCAGCATTCAAAGTGGAGCAAAAGCGTTTTCAAACGAATTTTAAATAAAATATTGGATTCGTTAAAAAAAAAAAAAAATTTACATTTTTTGTTACAAAATCGAGGATAAATACAGTATAATCCGGTTTATGAAATAATAATGTGATTCACATATTATTAATTAGAAAGAAAAAAAAGAAAAAGATTTCATGAAATAAAAAATAAATTAATTTATTAAAATAATATAATTTATTTTAAATCAATTAAAACATTATATTCTGAGGAAACCATAAGGATAATTTGGGACAACATAAAACTGATATTAAAACTGAAATACATAATACAAAACAAATATCAGAAAAAAGTAGGGATAGTTTAGATTTTAAAGAGGTTTCCAAATTTTTTTTAAAGTTTCCAATTCAAATGGCATCATTCAATTACATTATCAAATGAAAATGAAATTATTTTAAATCTATTTTTCTAATACTTTTGAATATTCTTATAGCAAATCATCTTAAATTTTATTTTGCTATAAAAATTAGGTTCGTTGATTCAAAAACATTTTTTTTAATTTTAGAAGTTTTGTTTAATGGTTGATTATTCGAAGAAATTGGTGCTTGACTGGTTTTTGGAAATAATTAAATTTTAAACTTTATCTTAACTTGTAAACTATAAAAAGTTATTGAAAATATTATATTATTCTGCTTTCAATATAATAAAATTCGGAGTTTTATCATTCTGAAAAAATCAAAATTTGTTCAGAAATATTGTGGTTTAACAGATTTTATTTTGTTTTAACAACTGTAAAACAACTCGATTGTCTAAGTTAATGAGATGAATCGATTGTCAAGTGATTTTTGCAGAATAACATGAGACACTTTAAAATAATGAATTGAATTACTGAAATTTTTATTGTTTATTATATGTCTTTATTTAAATTGATTTGAAGATGGTCGTATTGTGGTGCGCAGGGAAGCTACGTGTTCCACTTTTCCTTTTGTTATATTGATAACTCATTTAACAACACATATATGCACAAAGAACTACACTGCCTTTCAGACATTATAGATTTTAATCACACTATAGTTGAATATGTGTATGAAAAATCAGAACACAGCGCACATTTATAACAAAAACTCTATATACTAATCTTTCAGTACAAACAAAGTTATTGAATACAAATCAGAAATTATACTTGAATGCATACAAAGAAATAAATTTCCATTCGAAAATTTTAAATAAGCAAACTTTATGTCAATAAAAATAAATCAAACGTTATAGTTTCGAATGGTGGTGCTAGCATGTCATAATTATGTGTGTGTGTGTGTGTGTGTGTGTGTGTGTGTGTGTGTGTGTGTGTGTGTGTGTGTGTGTGTGTGTGTGTGTGTGTGTGTGTGTGTGTGTGGTATAAAGTAGTGGAAGAAATGAGGAGACTTTGGGAGACTTTGCGTAGACAAGTTATTTAAAGAGAAGCAACACAAACAATTATCATGAATCAATCTTTGCTCCAATTGGAAGAATATACAGCTAAAGGTTTTCTTGGTTTTATCGCTTATTACAACATTTTAGTGATGGTCAATTCGTAAACATGAAGTTCATCTAGTAGAATTAAGTAGCTATGATTCCTTAATCACAACTATCGGGGACTGAATAAAATGTCCCCATCTTCATTAAAAATTATCTTTTTGTAGGAGCCTGCAAGTCTCTGTCTCGTCCTGTTCGCGCATCTCTACACGAGAACTCACTTAACAGAGGTAAGATGGAGGTGGCGATTCCGCCTGAAACACAAATGGAGTCGGCTTCTTTTTATCGTAATCTTATCGTCCTAACAATAATGAAAAAAATAATAATAAATAAAATACATAAGAAATAATAAAACTGCATATATTGCTTAACCTAATACAATACAGAACTAACTGCTTCAATTCAAGTAGCTAATGAAGGTTATTGTTCATAAAATATAATACGAATAAACTGCTTACATTGAGAAAATCTACTTGAAAACAAAGCTGACCAGGATTTATTTGGTTGTTTTTTTCTGTTTTGCTTTACGGCATATTAACCCCTTTTTGTAATGCCTAATTAGGCCAATATGTAAATTTTTTTATGATTTAAGTATTTATATTTTCAAATGTTTTCTAGGCGAAAATTGTTGTTTTTGTTTTTATCTTTGAAGAACATGATTGAGTTTTGCAAAGAGAAAATAAAATAATAATATTAAAGTTTGGTTTATTTTAGGTCAAGAAGCCTGATATTGTAGCACTAAGAATAATTTATCCCGTCATCAGAAAATTCAACATTTGATAAAATATAAGTATTAGAATTAAATTTCAAATTCCATGAAAATCTTTTTAACCACCAAATTCAAAGATCTTATATTCAGAAGACCGGAAAGTTTATCTGAGGAATACCACAATACTAAGGCAATTGTCATCGACTAGTATCCGTTCATTTTAATGAAGTTTGTTCAAAAAATGGATTATCAAAGTATGGTGAGAATTACATCTTTAAATATCGCAGTCCAATTGCATAATTACAAAACGAAAATGGAATATTGTTGCCACACTTTGGCTGGTTCGTCTACTACTTATCTCTTGCTTTAAAATACGGTCTAAAAAAGAGTTCCCAATCTATATGTCCGCACTATTGATCAAGCTCCAATTTCTGTCCCATCGCCACAATGTTGCATCTTTGCGACTGTTTTACAAGTACTTTAATGGAATGTCCCAGTTTGACGTATTACTCCTACTAACCCGCCAAGCAACAAAATACTAAACCATTACTGTCGAGAGCCTGAGATGTCAGAAAACTTTTACTTTAATAGTTTTCCCCCTTGGTATTCTCTCCTGTTCCCCGCTTCCCTGATGGAACTAATATACAGACATTTAAATGTAATGCAGACAGACATCTCACTGCTCAAGTCCCCATAGTTCTGTGTTAGACACGATCCCAAATAGTAGCTCTTTATTTTCCAAGTGGCAGTATTCTTGTTTAAAGTAAAAAAGAGTGAAAAATAATATTTCTATCAAAATACATTAATAGTGCACGTCCAAGGGAGATAATCACTGTGTTGTTGATCACATATCTAATAACTTAGGACCGTATAATATATTCACGGGTAGTGAACAGCCACTCCTGTAAAAACATTGATTTATAAATATAAACTTTTCTGGAAAATCATAATTTATACGCAAACAATAATATGAACTAGCGCGACCTGTGGAAATTCCACAGCAGCATTTTTCATATGAAATATATTGTTGCTGGGCATGCTGTGAGCGTTATGTTCAGCATGAATGAAGGCACAATCATATTATTCTAGTTTTTTTTATTAAAACTGTACTGCCCCCCTTATTAAAATAATCACTTTTGTATATTTGCTGGGCTGATTATTTCATTACAAACACACTTATCAATTAACGTCCATTTCATCATTTTTCATAATTCTTGGGTATGTTACTAATTTCGGCAATCCTTTTTCATAATTTATACCCATATTATCGCCCCCTCCTTAATAAAAAAATAACTTTGAAATATTTTCTGAGCTTATTATTTTATTACGAACACACTAATGCATGACATCACATTTAATCATTTTTCATAATTCTTGAATATGTTACTAATTTCGCCAATCATTTTTCATAATTTTAACCCACATTTTCGCCCTTCCCTCTTTACTAAATAATAACTTTGATATATTGTCTAGGCTGATTATTTCCTTACAAACACACCAATCAACTAATATTTCATCATTTATTCGTAATTCCTGGATATGTTACTAATTTCGACAATAACTTTTCTTATCTCCTTCCCCTTTACTTATAAAATAACTTTGATATATTGTCTAGGCTGATTATTTTATTATAAACACACCAATCAATTAAATCGCATTTCGTCATTTTTCGTAATTCTTGGATATGTTACTAATTTCGACAATAATGTTTTATAATATAAACCATCCTCGTCGCTCTCTCTTACTAAAAATATTACTTGATATATTGTCTGGGCTGATTATTTCATTTAAAAAACTCAACTATCAATAAACGCACACTTTATCATTTTTCTTAATTCTTGGATATTTTAATCATTTCGACAAATTTTTTTAATATTTTTAACCCACATTATCAACCCCCCACTACTAAAATAATAACTTTGATATATTATCTGGGATGATTATTTCATTTCAAACACACAAATCAATTAACTCACATTCGTCATTTTTCATAATTCTTGGATATATTACTAATGTCGACAATCATTTTTCATCATTTTAACCCACATCATCGCCCCACTTACTAAAATAATAACTTTAATATATTGTCTGGTCTGATTATTTCATTGCAAACATACTAATGCATTAAATAACATATCATTTTTCATAATTCTTGGATATGTTTCTAATTTCGACAATTATTATTCATAATTTAAACCATCCTTATCGCCCTCTCTTACTGACATAATTACTTTGATATATTTCCTGGGCTGATTATTTTATTATAAACACACAATGGATTAACTCACATTTAATCTTTGTTCATAATCCTGGATATGTTACTAATTTCGACAATAATTTTTATAATTAAAAACCCACATTATGTCTCTCCCCCCTACTTATATAATATATTTGATATATTGTATGAGCTTTTTATATCATTACAAACACACCAATCAAGTAACTCACATTCCATCATGTTTCATAATTCTTGGATATGTTACTAATTTCGACAATAATTTTCATAACTTTAACCCACTCCGTCACCTTCCCTTAGATAATAACTTTGATATATTGTCTAGGCTGATCATTTCATTACAAACAAATCAATCAATTCTAGGTATTCTCATAGTATATATGTTTCACCTATCTTATCCAATCCCGGGTGACGCCGCATATTCTGCTAATATATATCGTTCACCTATCTCATTTGATCCCGGGCGACGCTGGGTATTTTGCTACTATATGTTTTCCACTTATCTCATTCAATACTGGGCGACGCTTTCTGATAGTCTATATTTGCACATCTCATTCAATCCCGGGACTGACTTCATGTTCGCCACACCACTGTTGAAAATATACATTAAATAAAGCAATGTTTTAATCGTAAACTGTTTTAGCCATTTCCGGGACTGACTTTATATCCCCAACCCACTGCTAAAAATATACATGAATTAATGTAATGTCTAAATAGTAAACTGTTTCAGCCATTTCCGGGATCGACTTTATATCCCCAACCCACTGCTAAAAACATACATGAAATAATGTAATTTCTAAATAGTAAACTGTTTCAGCCATTTCTAAACTGACTTATAATCCCCAACCCACTGTTGAAAATATACATGAAATAAAGTAATGTATAAATCGTAAACTTTTCAGCCATTTCCAGGACCGACTTCTTATCTCCCATCCTACTGTTAAAAATATACATTAAATAAATAATGCCCAAAGCGTAAATGGTTGCAGCTATTTCCGGAACCGACTTCATATTTCCCACTCCAATTTTAAAAATATACATTAAATAAAGTAATGCCCAAAACGTAAATGGTTGCAGTCATTTCCGGAACCGACTTCATATGTCCCACTCCAATGTTAAAAATATACATTAAATAAAGTAATGTGTAATGCGTAAACGGTTTCACCCATTTCGGGACTGATTTAATATCCCCCACCCCATTGTTAAAAATATACATAAATAAAGTAATGTTTAAATCGTAAACGGTTTGAGTAATTTCCGGGACTTCATATCCCGTAACCCACTGCTTAAAATATACTTGAAATAAAGTAATGTTTAAATCGTAAACTGTTTCAGCAGCTTTTCGAAAGTAATACATAAAAACGGTTAGGGATTAGGCAACCATTGCTTCAACATGAATTTCTGGGTGTAGTATCAGTTTCAGCATTCTAGTGACTTAAATCCCCCCCCCATTTTTGGTCTTGGTTAATGGAGTAGAAATCCTTCAGTACTGATAAAATTTTCATTTTTGTTATTGACCAGAGTGCCCCTTTTGGGAAGCTGGTTCCCCCTAAATTTTTAACCGACCTCATGTCCAATTCCGCCCTTGTGGGGAGGCAAGTAAACAAAAAAATAATCAGAACGGACATTTTCCAGGGCATTTTATAATTAATCAGAAGTGACATTTCCAGGGCATTTTGTAATTAAATCAGAAATAACTTTTTCCAGTTACTTTTTTAATCTTAAAACTTTGTTACATTAAACATAGTACCTATTCACAATGCCTCCCCACGGGACAGATTAGGGCACCAGGGTCATTTTTTGAAATGTGGCACCTGAAGAATAGATACTGCACTTTGATCGTAGCCAAAATGCCCAGAAAGACAAATCGTTTTTATTCAAAAACCTAACAGCCAGCCATGGTTCTCCCCTGAATCGGCTGCTACCATCGCGCACAGAAATCACTTTTTCCATAGCTACCAACGTAATAGCTGTACTGAGACTAAAGCTGCTTTCAGGACTGCCAGCAACCTCTGTAAAAGAGTAATAAAACATGCAAGAGAGCTATATACTCAGTCTGTTAAATCCAAAGTAGCTGAGCAGCGGCTTGGTTCCCACCAATTCTGGCAAATAGCAAACAGGATCTTTAACAGAAGCGTGCGTTCTATCCCAACTATCATCAATGGCCCTGAGGTCATCTCGTCAGCAGACTATTTGCCAAGAACTTTGCAGCTAATTCTACCCTATGCGACAATGACCACCAATTCCCTGTATTTCCTCCTATAACAGACAACACGCTATGCAACATACAAATATCTGTGCGTGAGGTCGCCAAGCTAATCAAGAACCTTGATTCAAGAAAAGCAACTGGCCGTGACGGCATTCCAGTTATAGTGCTGAAAAAGCTCCAACCAGAACTTGCCCCCATACTTACCAAACTATTTAAGCGTTGCCTTCAGGAGAAGTCCTTTCCAACACCCTGGAAGACCTCATCAGTTTGCCCTGTATTCAAGAATTCAGGTGAAAAGTCATCTCCCTCTCAGTACAGACCAATAAGTCCCCAGTGTGTCATGAGTAAGTTGTTGGAATCCATATTGAATAAAGAAAGTCAATCACCTCAACAGAAACAACCTTCTTAGTGGCATGCAATATGGTTTCCGCTCTGCAAGATCTACAGCAGATATGCTAACGGTTATATCACATAGGATTAGTGAAATTGCTCTTGACATATCGAAGGCCTTCGATAAGGTATGGCATATGGGCCTATTTCACAAGATTTCCAGCTACGGTATTACTGGAAATGTTTTCTCAATCATTAAATTATTTCTCTCTGATAGGTTCATAAGAGTAGTGGTTGATGGACAGAAATCAAAGGCCCACAGTATTAATGCTGGAGTCCCCCAGGGGTCCATCCTGGGCAACTCTCTTCTTGATCTACATCAATGATCTCCCAAAACACATACTTAAATCATTTGCTGACATCTATGCTGATGACACGACCATCTATGGCAACACCTCAAAGGCTGTAAATGACAAAGTTCTCTCTAATTCTCTCTCCTCTGATCTTGAGCACGTTGTACAATGGGGGAAGAGGTGGCTGGTCACTTTTAATTCATCCAAAACAAAGCTTCTATCTTTACATCATCAACGCTCTGATCCCCATCTGGCATCAATTGAAATGGATGGTTCTCGTCTTGGGGAGGATCCATGTTTTGACAAGCTTCTGGGTTTGACCTTTACTCCTAATCTGAAATGGAACACGTACATCAAATCTGTTGCCAGGGACGCTGGGAAAATGGTGGAATCCTTCTACCGCTCCAGAAGATATCTCGCTACTGATGCAATTCTCTATATAAAAGCTAAGTACATCCAAGGATGGAATACTGTTGCCATATGTGGGCAGGAGCTGCCAAAAACAGCCTTTCATGCCTTGACAGAGTACAAAATAGACTTCGTGGTTTAGTGGGGGATGCCCTTTTCTCTTCCCTGCAACCTCTCTCCCACAGAAGAGAAGTTGTGAGCCTGTCTTTGTTTTATCGTTATTTCCATGGCAGGTGCTCGTCTGAGCTCCAATCCCTCATCCCCCCTCGCCAATCGTTCACGAGAAACACCCGTCTAGCTGACACTACTGTCAATAATTTTCCCCACTCTTTATCTGTGCCTAAATCCAAACGTAGATTCCATGAACAAAGCTTCTTTCTTAGAACTGCACGCTAGTGGAACTCTCTGCCGCTTGCCTGTTTCCCACCTGACTACAAATTGGACGTCTTCAAGTCCAACATAAACAAATTCCTGACAAACCGCCCCCTTAAGTAAGACACTCTATCAAAACCCCCAATACTACTGATTACTACAATACTATCTCATTGATTACTGTACACGCAATAACCCTTATCCCTGAGTGAGTGTAAAAAAAAATTATCTTTGCCTCAACAGCGACACCAATTTTTTTTAATAGTTTAATTTCAAGGGTGACAAACAAGGTTTATTTGGAATATTCCACTTTTCTTTTTTTTTTAGGGATGCACAGCATGATAATGGACGGAGCGATAAGCGTAATAATATAATGATAATAGTGATTAAGGTATTCCTTAAATAAAAAACACCTACAAACAGCAATGTCAATTTAATCGTAAAATTTAAATAAAGAGCACCATATAAAAGGTGCGGTGTTAGATCTATTTATTTGAGTAACGATAATGATACTAACAACAGAAACATATAATTGTATTTCGACCCAGAAAATGCCCTCCGCATCGTGACGAACTTTATAACCCCATAGAAGTGCTCACTGATCTCGTAAAAAACTTAACATTTTATAATAAGGCGAGTGTGCTTAAATGTAAACAAAAAGATTAAATACTATAAAACTATCGCCATGTAATATCGGCAGAGGAAAATGAAGACCTCAACCCAATTCATGGGAATAGAAAACAAGGAAAAAATCTCGAAATAAGCAAGAAGCAATAGAAATAACAATAAAATCCCGCCTATAAGTCTGCATTTAACACTTAATAAAATCATAAATTTCCAAAACGTTAAAAGAAGTTCATAAACCATCTTGCATGCTGATTACTTAACCAAATAAAAAGTTAAATATGAACGAAAGTAAATTAAAATAAATTAAAATTAATACTAAGTAAATCGTTAAGAATAAATCCATGGAACTCGACCAGATTAAAAATAGATTGGTCCTGCAAAACAGATTAACAGCAAATAACTGTAACTCTAAAACGTAGAAATCATACCAGACAAGCTCCAAACTGTAGTTAACGAACACATTAAAATAATAAACTATGAACTAGAAATAGTTCATCATCATGAGCCGCATCTTCCACTTCCGGTGCGGATTGTGAACCCACGTGATTTATTTCGCGTTATTCCTTTCGATCCAGGACAAATTATTGATGGACGCCCAACTGTGGAGAAATGTCCAATCAAAAACATTCTCTCTCCACCTTCCCTTTAGCTTTCCTCTGCTATGTTTGCCTTCTAACATATCCTCAAAGCATAACTTTGACAGGCCAGTGGCTGATCGTTTGACATGGCCAAATATTTAAGAGTTTTACTTTGGATTTTATAAAATAGAGGGGGTAGGGAAGTAGTTTGACGGAGGGGAATATTTTGTTTTTTCGATCAGGTGATGCCACGTAATAAAACGTATTACGTGATTTTGAAACACCACCTCAATGTGATGGGCAAGTTGTTTCGTCAGTGGGATACAAGTAAGACCATATAAAAACTACTGGGGGCGATATAAATTAGATAAACTTTTATTTTAACAATTATCGGCACTCTTTTTTTATTTCAGAATGGGCTGTTTTAGAAAACCGACCAACCCAGCCCGATTCTGTGTTTCAGGAAATTTGTGTGCCATCAGCTCGAATCAAAACCGAAAGCAAGACTGTAGTATTCAAAGCTGGTGACGTTACCACTGTATCAACGTGACACGCATATGAATTGTCTAAAAATTAAAAATAAAAATAAACTAAAATGAATGTGCAAAATGTTAAACAGTTTTGGGTTTTTCTTTTCAATTTTGACCCATTTTTGATCTCTTAAAATCTATTTTAACGGACTAAAGACCCGTAAAAGAACGGTTCGTAAAAAATCCAATCTTCGAAGCGCCTAGCGCAGCTCTGCGACTTTTAGTTTCGTATATATATTTTGAAAATATGGAGACAGACAGGCAGACATATAGCCATTTATATATTAGATGAATATTAATGCACACACTGACAACGTATAATTCTTCGTCAATTTTGACCGAGAAAGTGCACTCGCATATACATGTTTCACTGTATCTTCAGTGCGGTTAAACTAGTACTCATCTCGAACCAAGGGACTAACTAAGCATTCTAGTTTAAACCTTTGGCCTACAGAATAGACGCTCGCAGACAATATCCTCATTTAACCCACTCGATTTTTACAGTGCTCGATTTGTTTATTTATTTACAAAGAGCTTTGCATTACGCAATAAAAGCAGCAGGCGAGATAATTTACAACAGTACTATACCTTATAAAAGGTGTTTATATATATATAAATATATATATATATATAAAGTGAAAGTGTCTGTCTTTTTGTTTGTCTGTCTGTGTATCTGTGTACATTTCCCTACACAATAACTCTGTAAATTTTTAGTCTACGGACTCAAAATTTGGTATACAGGGTACTGAGATTAGGAAAAATCTTTGTAATTGGTTCTCGGCCAGAAATTTGGCTGTTAAGAGGTCAAAGTTCAACGATTTTACCTTTGAGAACTCTATCAAACTCCTCCGCCGATTTTGGTTCTAAACAATTGAAATTTTAGATATAGGTTCTTTGGATATGTATCTAGCTTAATAACTTGATTTTAGCCCAAATCAATAAATATTGGGAGGTCATAATAGGGGTCAAAGTTTTTAAAAAATTGCCCTCTGTGGTCTCTATCAAATTACTCAGACAATTTCTCGTCTAAACATTTGAAATTTTACATAAAGAGGATTCAGAGATAGGGACAGCTTTTTGATCGGTTTGGGTCGAAAATTTAAGCTTCCGAGAGGTCAAAGTTCCAAATATTTGACCTTTGCGGTGTCTAGCAAACTACTCACCGAATTTTGGGTCTAATCATTGAAAATTTACACATAACGGGTATTCAGACAGGCGGCAAGCACATTAATCAGTTTTGGGGCGAAAATTTGGCTGCCAAAATGTCAAAGTTGAAAGAGTTGACCTTTGCCGATTCTACAATATTTCTCCGCCAATTTCAGGTCTAAAGACTTGAAATTTTAGATGTAGGTAACTTGAACATGGGTAAAACTTTATATTCTGATTTGAAACCAAAATAATTAATGTTAAAGGGGTCAAAATTGGCGTCCAATTCATACAAAAATTACCTCCGCCGCCTCAGACAATTTTGGATCTAAATAGTTGAAATCTTACATAAAGTGTATTCACACGTAGGGCAAGATATGAACAGTACATAGGGCCCGAGCAAAGCCGGGTTGAATTGCTAGTATATATATATATATATATATATATATATATATATATATATATATATATATATATATAGCATATTCCTGTATGTTTGTTCACGATTTGATTAATTAATATATACATAAGATCCATTACTTTATATTGAAAACTTTTTTGCATACACTTTACTTCATGTATGATTCTTGCAAGATATATGCTCAAGAGTTAACCGTATTTGCATATTACAATAAGAACAATCGATTTTATTAAATAGCTGTATGTTAGTTACCGTTTATAGCGAGAGAATTGTTTTACGTTTTCTATTTACGATTGTCATTTAAAATTAATTTTTATTGATAATATATATAATTTATTTTGAATTATTATTATTATTATTGACATCGGTTTTTATAGAAACCGGTTTCCAGTAATTTACCCCTGGGCGCCACCTGTTGGATCAAATACAATATTTATCTTCGATAACTCTTTAAACTGCAGCAAATTACATTTAATACATATTAGAAAGTGCCTTTACGGAAAAAAAAAGCCAGCAAAATGCCTACACGAAAAAAAAAAAGCCAGTGAAAAAAGTGTCTTTACAAAAAAAAAAATATATAGCCAGTGAAAGGAATTCCATTTTTCTTAAACTGCTCACGAAATCATAGCTATGCTTAAAATACTTTGTGTCCAGCCTTCTAAAACACTTTTAACTGCGGCAAACAACGTTTTATAAATCGTATTATAAATTTTCCTAATTCATGGATATGTTTGGTGAATGGAAATGCAAACTTGGGTTCTTGTATTAGAAAATGCCTTTAAGAAAACAAAAACGAACAAAAAACAAAACAGTAAAATGCCTATACGAAAAAAAAGCACTGAAAAAAGTTAAGGGATTCAATTTTCTTAGACTGCTCACCAAATTATACCTCTGCTTAAAAATTCTTTTTCTCCAGCTTTGATGAACGAAAAAAAAAGCGTCACCTGTAAGATCAAATAAAATATTTCCCTTCAAAATCTCTTTAAACTGCGGCAAATTACGTTTTATACATATTAGAAAGTACCTTTACGAAAAAGAAAGCAAGTAAAGTACCTTTACAAAAAAGAAAAAGCCAGTAAAAAGTGCCTTTACATAAAAAAACAAGCCAGTAAAAGAATTCTATTTTTTCTTAAACATTTCGCAAGTCACACACGCGTATCAAACTATGTTTTAAAAACTTATTTTGCAACGTCATGACATCATAACCATCGTGACCGTATGTTTTTGCCTTCCTCCCCTGTTTCGTGTTTTACGTTCGAGCCCAGACACAGCGGCTCATTTTTTTTTTTTCGGTAACAAGGGCACTCCCTGCTATTTTAATTGAAAAAGAAGTTGTTTTGATGCATTTATTTTCATTTTATTTGGGGGTAGGGGTTCCAGCGCACGAGCAACAGAAAGTGCTCAATATCCGGAGAAGAGCTTCTTCTCTTTGTATTTCTTTTGCCGAAATATCTTTATGTAGAGGGTAACACGTACTTCTTTTTTGGGGGGGGGGCAATTAATAAATTTTCGTGTTTTTATACGTTCTTTTATTTTTGAATATGTTCTGAGGGCATCGACGTGGCCCACGATGAAAATGATTAATGATTAATATCCTTTATATAACAGGTGCGTTTCAAATGGAGCTACAATAGACCCAGGCAAAGCCGGATATCCTTGCTCTCTCTCTCTCTCTCTCTCTCTCTCTCTCTATATATATATATATATATATATATATATATATATATATATATATATATATATATATATATAACATTTTGCGCTATACTATTAGGTTGATGCAAAAATAATGTTTTTATCAGATATATATGTCACAAACGATATTATTTTTGCACCATCCTGTTTATTTTGAGTTGTAATGAAAGTTGTCATAAAAATGTGTAGCT
The DNA here is from genome assembly GCF_053919585.1 of Euprymna scolopes. Lineage (NCBI taxonomy): Eukaryota > Metazoa > Mollusca > Cephalopoda > Sepiida > Sepiolidae > Euprymna > Euprymna scolopes. The sequence continues at coordinate 171,564,497 of NC_136485.1, read as the reverse complement.
AAACTAATTCCATTCATAAATTTCATTCATAATTATTTCGTGCGTCATAAAAATGAATGACTTTAATTAGAGCAGCTGTAAACGGGCACTCCTTAATCTCTCAAATAGGCAAACCCGCGGTCCGTGTATAAGTCATCCAATCGTAGTACGTAGCACTTATTCCCAGTAGTTTTAAGTACCTTTTTAATATAGATATGAACAACGCGCAGCAGATGTTGACAAACTAATTCAATTCATAAAATTCTTTAATTATTAATGCGTGCGTCATTAATAAACGAGTCTCTCTCTCTCTCTCTCTCTCTCTCTCTCTTTCTCTCTCTCTCGTTCTCTTTCCCTCTCTTTGTGTTTCTCAAGGTGTAGTATGCACGTGGTTTATTTAACCCTTGCATAAGAGCACCCCACGATTTATACGGGCACATATGGTGGCCAGAAAGGGAAGAAAGCTTTACTTTTTTTACGCCCTCGTGCGGTCTGTAGGCATAAATGTATGTTTCGCTATCCCCTACTCTCTCCTTTTTTTATTCCTTTTAAACAGCCGAATGAACTCACGCGTTTTATCAATACATATGTGCGGAAGAGTATTTATTTACTTTCAAAGGCGTCGACTGCCAGTAGAGGTTTGGCTTTGGTTGGGTTTGGTTGGTAGAATGGTTTTACTACATATCAATTCTTTTGGGGTCATTTAATGCTAACGGCATTAATTTTCATGCTGTATCTGTATCACAAACGTGTTCAATTCATCTTCAAATCATCACCAGGTGATAAAGCAAATGAACAGAAAACCTGGGGAAAAGAATAGAACTTAAATACGAAGCTGTGAAATGCATTGTTTTAGTGTTATTAATTTAAACTTAACTTAAATACTATATATCTATGTCTATATATAAGTGATTTTTTCTGCATACGAAACAGTCTCTATCGGTTTTTTGTCCTACAGACTTGGAACTTAACATATAAAGGACTTTAAACACGTGGAAAAAAATTCGATTTGATTTTTAGCCGGTAAAAATAAACTTTGTTTTTGTTTTACGGCATATCAACACTTTTCAGGTTATTTAATGCCGAATCCAGTAATTTTGAAGAACAATTTTTTAATAGAGTATATTTGCTTTGTTTTTTTTTTAAGTCGGTTTCCATTTAACCCACAGTTGGGATCTTAACAGGTTCTACCACTCCGGGTCTGAGTGAACCTGGGAGCAATGGCAATTAAATGTTGGCTCTACACTCCCCAAAGCCCGCAAGCTGGGGTCTCACCATCGGATATAGTTTAAGGTCATATCCAGGATCATAAATTTAGTAAACATTATTTTTTAACTTATTACATGTGTATGGACTTAGCTCAGATGGTACGGATAAGTATATCATATAGATTTTTCTTTACTTTTTTATTTTTAATATAAAAGAAAATTCTGGATAAGAACCGCCGATTGAATTTCGGAAATATTTTTGTTGTTATTTCCGTTTGATAATTGAAATCCTTTTTCCTTGTGTAATTACAAAAAAGGCGAAACAATAAGAGTAAAATCATTCCCAAACAACGCCGGACAAATATATACAAAGACCTTTACTTGCCTCACTATGGGAATGTCACCTACTCTTCTCTATAAGGTTTGAGCAGGCTAGGAAAAAGTACATATACTGGAGACGAGTCTTTGGATGATAAATATTATTTGTCCTTACATTTTCTTAAATTGATTTATAAAATAACAAGTCTGGGTACCCAGCGTTGCCCGGGTGTTGGGGGGGTGTTGAGCAAAAAAAAATGTTTAAGTTGTAGTAGGTAGATGGGCTCGAATCCGTGACGCGAAGGCGTAAAAGAAAGTGGAGGCCTGTGTAAAGGTGTTGATTGAGCACAAAAAAAGAAAAGAAAGAAAAAAGGAAAATAGCGAGCGAAAAAAATAGTGCTAGTAAGCAGACAGGCTCGAACCCGTACCACGAAGGAGGAAAAGAAACTAAAAGAAAAAAAATGTGTCGCGTAGCTGTTGCGCCCATCGCTAAACCTGAAGTGATATAGGTTTAAATTAAGGCTAGACAATCGAAAAAAGGCGATGACTTTCGAAAATATCGGCAAAAAACAACCCCTCCCTGAAGAAGTTTCCAGTTGAGGCGAAAGGAATTGTTTTTGGCCAATTTTTTTATACGTGTCGTCCGAAGGGTTGAGCTTCAAAATGATATCGATCTCGTGAAAATCTGTCGATTCTGGCGAAAGTTTTTGCGAAACATACAAACATACACACATACATTCAAACAGACATGTGAGATGTATATTATAGATTGCATTTGCCAATTATCAAGGGTCTTAAATGAGAAAATAAAATTGCTCCTTGTTTCTTGAAATTTTCATGATTAATTACTTGCTGAAAATGAATTATGAGACGATAGGCAATCACCCATATGTAAATAATCTATGTACAACTATATGCATCTTTATACAAGTAGGCATGTGTTATCATAACAATAATAATACGAACGGTTATTATTTAGACATGATGAAATACGAATTCGACAGATCTATGCGGTTATTAAACGGTCAAATTTAAGGAAAGTCTCTTTTTTATAATATAGAATCACCGCTTATCAAGGCCGAGAACCACACAAAGATAAGAGTTAATGATTGTCACGTGATAATCGCTAATTATGGAAATTGGGTGGACATTCATTATTAAGATGGTAGCTCAACAAGAACTTGTTTACTTTAAACTTGAAAACGAGCATGTTTTAATTAAGTAAAAGTTCCGTGATATTAGTTTCCACAGACGAGCAAGGGAAATTCTTTGCTCATGCAAGTTTTTAGTTTTAGACAGAAATAGAAAGTAAGGGAAAGTATTGCTAGCGCTTGTAGAAAGGCGAACGTTTGCCAGTGTGAAGCTCAGTCGACCATTTGCCATAAAAATACCGATAGAGATGAAATAGATTCGCAACGTTTTTTTTTTTTTTTTTTTTTTTGTGTGTGAGAAAGAAGTAGCAGGAAGGCGAAAACAACATTGTTCAGCAGATTTCGAGGTCGGTTTCGTAATCTGTCGAAGCAGGAAAAAGGTTCCCTGAGCAATTCCTCCATCGATATAACTACAATCCTCATCTTAGGGTATATTTGCCTGTGCTACAAGTGAAAGATATCATCGATAGTGAGATAGCTTCTAGAACGGTAGAATTATTCAACCATTTTTCCAACAGTTTTAGCAAAGGATTTTATGTACGAGATGCCTCCAATACATTTCTAGACTTTTTCGTATGAGCACTTTTATCGATAGTACACATGTTAATTTCTCGTCCCTTTCAAAGTAATCTCCTGCGGCTGCAATGCATCTGCTTCACCATTTCAACAACTTCTTCAAGGCCCCATGGAAGTCCTCTGGTGTGAGTTTGTCAATGACCCTCATCACAGCCTTTCATCTACTCAACTGTCTCATGACAACAGCCTCGTTTCCTTGAGCTTAAGGAAAAAAATCACAGGAGCAAAGTCTAGGCGATAGGGATGGTAGGAACTGTCTTGGTGCACATTTTGGTCAAGTAGTCTGTGACAAGTATGGAGTTCTCTGAGCATCCTTGGGATAAACTACAAGAAAATCTTCCGCATCTTCAGTTCCTTGAGTATAATTGTATGTACAGTTCCCACACTGACATCAAACTGTGCACTTACTGTATCTATAGACACACGATGGTCCTTATTCATAAAATTCTTGGCCAATCAACTCTGGTGTTCTAACTTCCTTACTCCTCTCACACTTCTCATCATCCCTCACAAACTCCCTGCCTACGTTGAATATTTTATACAAAAACTGATGCTCGATTCATGCAAGATGGTCTAGAAGCAGTCTAAAGCATTCCATACGTTTCTGTGGCATTTTTCAAAGTTTAAAACAGAATTTTATTGCATGTTGTTCTTCTATAGTGCCCTCACGTTCAGATTGTATTATTGACATTCACCAGCTGTGACAATTAGACTTTAGTTAAGAATATTCCAATTCCTGCTAAAGGTGTTCATTTGAGCCTGAAATTATAAAAATTGGTCAGCCATCTCATAAAATGTATAGCAATGACATTCTAAAGTTTCAAGAGCCTAAATGCCAGTACGAAAAAGCCTGAAAACTTATTGAAGACACCTCGTAATGTCCTATTTCAGATCAGGAGTGAAAATTAGTCTAAGAAGCTGGTAAAAGCAGAGTTTCCTCGGGATAAGAGCCATTCATTATAGTTAGAGCCTGGTGAGGACCAGAGTGTTGGTGATGAAAAGATTCAAGCTTGGTTTTCGATACATTAAAATTAACCAGCCACATCTTTCCCCTTTACACCACGAACTCAAGACCAGAAGAGAAAGAATCAGATACGTGGTTTCGTTTTCACTTTCCAAAAAATCGATGCAAATGTTTTAGAATTCTGGACATTTCATTTTTTTCTGTATTGTCAAATTATAAAATCTAATCTCAAAATATATAATTCTCCACAGATTCTGAAGCCTTAAGCTTTACCATCGATGTCACTCTAGTATTGGAATGTACAACGTTTTTATAAATGTACTAGCTGATCGCTCAGCGTTGCACGGTCGTAAAATACGCTTAAATATTATATTTTAATTTATGCAGATTTCGTATTTACCTGAACCCGCTGGACTACTTCGTTTTGCGAACATCGCCAGGATACATATTACAACATCAAAGCCAGCCTGATTGCTGTCACCCGCTGAGTATTCGCGAGCTCCCGCTGGCGCTAATGGAAAAGACATACTACTGTATCGAGGAGATGATTGAGGCTGAAGGCGGTTACATTGAATAGATGGCAGCTCTACTACATAATCAAGTTATCATAATTGATTTCTTCAATAAAAGTTTTAAAATAAAAATGTAGTGTTGTTTTCTTTAAGGGGACAATTTTATCCTTCTCCTTTGTAAAAACAAATGATTTGGGTGACATCAGCTATCATCAAAATAAAAACATATAGTTCTCCATCCTTACTCGTTAACGTCTAACCTAAATCTATAGGCGTATATAAAAATAAATGAATGAAGAAATATATATTTGTGCATGCATAGAAAAGCAACTTAATCAGCTTACGCTAGCCAAATTCTATTTCTTTTCAATTTTGACCCCTTAGCAGCTATTTTTACTGGCTAAAGACAAACTCGAATTTGTTCCACGGGTCTAAATCCCATGCATATCAAGTTTAAAGATTGTAGACAAAAAATTGACAGAGTAGTTTGGTAAAGACAGTTCCGCACACAAACAGACCGACAGACAGAGCGACAGACAGACAATATCGCTTTTATACATATACAGATTTTTTCAAATCTTACGTAATTACAAAAAGCGAAAGAATAACAAGTGAAAAAAGACTCCCGGACAATGCTGGAAAGGGTTTTACTCGCGCCATTCGTGTGGAAGTAGCCCCTGTTTCTCCCATGAAGTTTGAGATAGCTAGGATTCGCCCACCCTCCACTTTGCGTTAAACGATCAAATTAAATAAAATTCTATATAGTTTATATTTGCCTTCTCATTTTACCAGGAAGCCAACATTAGTGCAAAGCCTTTTTTTCAAGAATTCTGGACATTTTATTTGTTCATATTACAAAATCTAATCTGAAAAGGGAGATAATTCTTTTCCCCTGTTTGCTGTTGAATAAATGCGAGGCATTCATGGCCGCCATACGTTCCAATTTGGCGTCTGTTTATTTGAATTCTTTCATTCGAGCACTTCCTATCGTTTTATAACTGCAAGTCAATGGTTTACATCTGCTGTTAAGTCTGTGATCTTTCTCCTGTTTGCCCTCAGCTGATTATTTATCGGACTCAACAATAACAGCACACCATGACGTATTTGATTCTTTACAAACGCTTGTCTTCACAACGGAGCCGCCGATATTCCAGCTGCTGATTAACGACAAAGAATGCGAATAACTTGAAAAGATTTCGCCCCTTTTTGAGATCCGGAATTGGAAATGTTAATGTCAACACCAATTGATATATTACGAAAACACATTACGCCCTCTTATATATGTATGTATATATATATATATATATATATATATATATATATATATATATATATATATATATATATATATATATATATATATATATATATATATATATAAATGAGAGCGAAACTCGAATCTTTAACCTCCGGTTTGTTGGCTGTCCTGGCTCTTGTAGCTTGTGACGTTGTTTGGCTGTGAAAATAATTATATATATATACATATATATATATATATATATATATATATATATATATATATTAGTGTTGGGAATAGAGAAAATCGGTACTTTTTAAGGTATCGAAATCGCTATCGGTATCTGTATCGGGGAAAATTGTGCTAACTTTCCGATACCAAAAACGATTCTTGTAATCGTTTATTATTTGATATGTTTTTGTTTAAAACTTAATTTTTCATTAGTGTTACTAAAGATAAAATGGTAAATGTGTATTGGTTTTAATCAACAAAAAAAACTAAAATGTATAAATCAACCACACAAGTGTATTTTTACGTTCACGAAAATATATCGCAGGGATTTTTACGGTAATCTAAAATAAAAACAAATCTGTAAATAAATATTTAGTGATTTAAAAAGATTCGGAATCGGAAATCGTATCGGAATCGGGAATTTAAAACAGAGTCGGTAATTCTATTGGAATCGGGAAAAATTATATATATATATATATATATATGTTCTGAGAAAAATAGAAACATCGAATGAAATTATTAAAATAATCAACGTTTCGTCCTTATTTCAGAGGACATCTTCAGGATATTGAAGTAAAAATGCAAGAAAAGAAAAAGTCATAGATCATACGAAAAAGAGAACAGTTTTGAATCCTACCCATGTCGGGAAGGACAAACATATGTGTGCGTGTGGGAAGGTTGGGTTGTTCAATGTCTATATATACACTTTTAAAATGCGTTAAATAAATATGTACGCTTTTTTAAAAAAAATTTTATAAACTTATTCATTTTGTTGAAATATTTAAGGAAAAACGGTTAGCCAGGATCTGTTTTGATATTTTGTTCTCTGATTATTATTTTCCCTATGCTAGGGGCTAAATGGTAGAAGCCTTTTTTTTGCGTAATAGTATTAGTATTTAATATTAGTGCTGATTCTAAAAGTCTTCTTTTAGCTCTATCTATCACCTATTTAATAATTTTCGCATGATCTAAATTAAATGAGTGATCGTGTTCTGCACAATGGCAAAAGAGTGCATTTAGGGCGTTACCATTCCTTATATATCTTCTGTGTTCGTAAAGTCTTAATTTCAATTTTCGCTGTTTCACCTATGTACGCTTGTTGACAGATGTTACATGGGATGGAATATATACCGACGTCGGATGTGAGCGTTTTGGGAGAGTGCTTGGTAATTTTTAATGTCTGTTTTATTGTTGTGGAAGTTGTTTGTATCAAGTGAAAACCAAGTCTATTAAGAGTGTCGTAGATTTTTGTATTTTTGGTGTGGGTGGGAATGAAAAAATGTCTGCTTAGTAGTGAGGTATTTGTTTTATTTTTCTGTCTGTTTATAGTATAGTGTATTTTCGTAGCTTTTTTCTTTGCGTAAGAAATGAAATAGGATGGGTACTGTAGTTTTTTTAAAACATTCGTAATGTATGGAAATTCATCATTAAGATATTGGGGGATGCATATTCTAAAAGCACGCAAGAAAAAACAATAATTATGCCAGTCTTTATTTTATCATTGTGGTGCGAGTAGTAGTGAATATAATCGTTTTTGTGTGTGGTCTTTCTATGTACTTTGAAACTCAGATCGGTTTCTGATCTGATGAGGAGTATGTCTAGAAAAGCTAGGGAGTTGTCTTGTTCGGATTCATGTGTAAATTTTATAGATGATCCACTGAATTTAATTTATTTCTAATTTGTTCTATTTGTGTGTTTTTAGGTAGGAAAATAAGAATGTCATATATATATAAAATACTAGCTGTACCCGGCCACGCGTTGCTGTGGCTCAGTTTGTTAAAATGGAACTCATGTGAAAGTAGAGAAAAGTTTGATTCTTTTTTTCAAGAGAATGTACAAATTATTGTTTTTTAACAGATGTTAAGAAAATAAACAGAAAAATACTTCCATCATTAATCATGCAAAAAAATAAATAAAATGTTGATTTAGTGTTTCAATATATAGCTTATAAATTACGATAAAACTTGCTGAGTATGCGCTGTTTTACGGTTGTTGTAAAAATGGAACGGAAACTTAAATTTCTCTTCGTTTTAATCTTTCCTAATTTTTTAATTGTGCCCCCCAAACGAATATAATCAAAACAGTAACATTCAACAATTGTACTTTATTTATATAAAACACAAAATATTTATTTAAAAAAAATAAAAATAAAAAAAAGTTAATAACGAAAGGGAAATAATTCCATTTTTAAACGAAAAAGTCAGTTTGGTATATCTTTTTGTTATTTTTTTTACATAAGTCTAGCTTACCATTCACATTGGAAATGTCGACATTTATAGGTTGTCGGGTACGTTTACAACGAATAAACACTCCAATCTAGTAGATATATCAGAATTTTTGTAGGAATTTTTTACACCCTATCACGAAACTGCGAATAAGATATAAAAATCTCGTAATTTCTCTTTTAAAAGTGGGTTGTTTATTTTCTTTATGGATTATTCTTCCAAAATAAACTATTAAAGTTGTTTTAAAAGTAATAGAAATATGTTTTTTATTTTTTAAAAAACAGTAATGAATTTTACGAACTCAATATTTTTCAATTTTTAAACTTTAAAAATCTATCAAAATTTTTCTATTGATTCTATTTTTACGATATTTTCAAGGTCAATGTGAAATTTTATGCTCTTTCGAATAAACCGAATATAATATTTTAGACAAACGTTTTTAATGCACGCCCCCCCCCATTTTCAAGTGTCTAGTAAAAAGTAAATAATTAATTTACTCACCAAAATTTTATATATCACAAATTGAAGAGAAAAGGTCAATAAGTAATATATTCAAATTTAAAACAAAAAAGTACTGTTTTTTAGAAATTTACCTGTAAAGTTCGAAGTTTAAAACCTTTTTTTTTAAACCACGTTGTTTGTTTTTTCTTTTTTTTTTTTTTTATGGAACCTTGGTCCTTGCTCCTTTAATTGAAAAAAGAATTAGGACTTCAATTACATTTTTCGAGTAGTTATAAGCTTGGAAAGAACGGGGGGTAGAATAATTCACGTCTCCCATTTTGAAATGTCTATTAAAAAGTAAATAATTAATTTATGTACCAAAGTTTTATATATCACAAATTGAAGAGAAAAGATCAATAAATAATATATTCAAATTTAAAACAAAAAAAGGAAGTGCTTTTAGAAATTTACCTGTAAAGTCCAAAGTTTAAAACCTTTTTTTTTTAAAAACATGTTGTTTGTTTTTTGTTTGTTTTTTTTTAATGAAACCTTGGTCCTTGCTCCTTTAATTAGAAAAATTTAGGGCTTTAGTTACATTTTTCGAGGAGTTATAAGCTTGGAAAGATGGGGTGGAATTATTCACTATTTTTCACGAAATTTCTGACACACCTACTAATCTACCCATGTTAAGAACGGCTTTCGGAATAGACACCCCTAACCTTGCCAGAATACCCGAAAAGCTATAAAAGTTGACGTGTCGAATGTGAACGATGAGTTGGACGTAATGTAAAAATGTACCGAACTTAAAAGGGAACGAAATTCAAATTTCCGTTCCATTTTTACAATCGTAAAGCAGAGCATTCTATGCAAATTTTACCTAACTTACTGTATTAATGCTATTTTTTTAAGCAAAAAAAAAATATTTAGGTTTGGCTATAAATTCCTAAACTCATTTCACCTTAAATAATTTAGGTGACTGAAATAGGAATCTAATTGAATCTTTAATTTCCTGAATAGTATGCGAGAATTCATTTTTCTTCAAGTTATATTGAATTCATTAATACGGACTTTAGGGGCTTTTTTCGTAATGTTACTGTAAAAATTATTTTTATTGTTACAAAGTACGATGCTTTATTTATATAAAAAAAAGCAAAAATAAATTCTTGCGTTTTTTATTTACTACTGAAAACCATAACTTTAGTAAAGGTATTTTTTGTTTAAACAAAATAAAACATTTTCACTAAGAGTTAAGTAAAAATAATTAGTTCGTTATATTCTGCGATCATTATTTGAAAAATACTGCAATTTTCATTAGAATTGGTTAATTTCCTGATTTTTGGTGAATTTTAAGTAAAGGGAGGAGTCAAAATGTTTATACACTTTGAGCATCGGCATTCATTTTGTGTGTACCTACCATTTTTCGATGAATATTTGATAGCAAAGCGACCACGTGTGGTTAATTTAAATTAAATTTCAATCACATGCTTACATAATCAATAATCATGTGATTAAATCCATTGAAAATTTACTGATATTGTAAACACATTCTGTTTACATTAAGCCTGTAGTGTGTTTTACTGATGCAATGTTGGCAACTGAGATTTAAAAAAAACGCGAGATCAGGAGAAAGAAATGTCCAGAAAATCGCTAGATTTTTAACTTTTATCGTCTGAAATTTTCAAAAATCGCTACCCCCCCCCAAACTCCATATTTTAACTTCCTATCATAAAAAAATTATAAATATAGTATATTCAATATATAAAATGTTTCGTGTTTTCTCCCTGTATGTTTCTGGAATTATATTGAAGCGGTTAGCTCCCCAGAAGGCTTACATATTTTATCAGCTAGTTTTGCCTGCTTTTTTTAGAGAGGGTATTTTTTGTTTTGCAGGAAACAAATAATAAACTCAAACTTTTTATAATAAAAGTTAAATTGAAATATACTGCAAATTAAACATCACAATAATGGTGCAACATATTTTGAAATTAGAAAAATAAAAAACAAAAAAACTTTGTTTTAGCATATTAAAAGTATTTAGGTTGGTAGATAATTAAATTCTACTGTATTGGTATAAGTTTTTTTGTTTTGTTTTTCTGTTGTTTCTTGCTTTTTACAATTTTTGACTGAATACTTCTAAATAAAGCAGGGTTGCTTAGATCGTATTTTAAACAAAACTTCGGGAGTCGGAATGCCTCCCATCTAAAATGTACTTGGAAAAATCGATTTTATAGCGAGATTTAAGAATGGTTAGCCGAAAAAAGGTGAAAAACAAAACAAATAATCAATAAATAATTGTTACCAAAGGTAATAAATGCTACTTTTTTTTACTTACATGAATGAGTTTATTTTATGTTTTAAAGTATTTTCAAGCGCTTTTCTTTATTTTTAATCAAAAATTGCCGGTGTGTGGGTGCCAAATATCTCCAGATTTTCTAAAATTCCCCGTTAGAGTGCAAACGAAATCTCTAGATCTAGCAGGAAAACCGCTAAATTGTAACACTGGTCACGTGACAGGAGGCGGTAATAAATAATTGTCCCTAAATAAAAAATGGCCTATCGGTACAAATAAAAACACCGATTTATCATAGAAAAATTAAGTATAGTGTTATAATTAAAAAGAAATATATAAAAACACGCATGGATATAGTAAACATATTATATCAAAACGTGGAAGCCATCCGTCCAGTGGTTTTTAGACTATTAATTGCGAACGAAACAAGAGTTACATTTTTATATATATAGATGTGGAGTTGTTAGGAAGTTTGTGGAAAATATTTAAACAAAATGAATAAGTTTACAAAAAAAAGAGTGTACATATTTATTTAACGCATTTTTAAAAGTGTATATATAGACATTGAACAACCCAACCTTCCCATACGCACACATATGTTTGTCCTTCCCGACATGGGTAGGATTCAAAATTGTTCTCTTTTTCGTATGATCTATGACTTTTTATTTTCTTGCATTTTTACTTCAATATCCTGAAGATGTCCTCTAAAATAAGGACGAAACGTTGATTATTTTAATAATTTCATTCGGTTTTTCTATTTTTCTCAAAACATAACGTCAACTACCGCTGGTATTTTTATTTTTATACATATATATATATATACATATATATATATATGTATACATATATACATAATATAAAGCTGAGTGTGTGTGTGTGTGTGTGTGTGTGTGTGTGTGTGTGTGTGTGTGTGTGTGTGTGTGTGTGTGTGTGTCTGGTCACGAATAGGCTCCTATATGGTTGACTATTATAGAAAACTGATCACATATAATGATAGAAGATGTATCGAGACACAGGAATGGGTATGTTTGATCTGGCATAATGATGATTCATTAAAATGGCGAGGTGTGCGTACCCGCCTGGTCCACAAAGTATGGAAATAAAAAAAAAAAGTAAAAATTAAAAAAAAAACGTTTACAAATGTTTTTGATATAGATGTACATAATAATACTTTGATAAGTATGTTTTAACTGTAATAGGGATGGTATAATAAAATTGTGACGTCTGCGTTCGCGCCTGGCCTCCATAGAATGGAAATAGGCACAAACGTTAATAAAGACTTTTCATATCTATCTGCGTAAGTATATTTTGATAATTATGTTCCAGTTTGAAGAAATATGGTATAATAAAATTATGGGGTGTTCGTTCGCGCCTGACCTCTATAGAATGGAAATATGTCACAAAGTTTAACAAGTTTTTTTTTTAATATAGATCTACATAATAGTGTGATAAGTGTTTCAGTGTGAACAGGTATGGTATAATAAATTATGGGGTTTATCTATTTTATTTTTACTTTCATCATATTTTACTTTGGTTTCAATACCCCCAAATTCGAAGCTATCTCTTTACAAACCTTCCTTTTCATAACCTATCATTCTTTCATAAATCAGAGTCCATTTTCTGTAGGCTGTTTTTGAATCCAATCAATGACGGGTACTTTTGCTAGTATATATAGGACCGTACCAATGACTTGTCTCATCTAACAACTTTCTGTACACAAAATATAAACACTTATTATATTTCGGGTTTTCCTTTTAATTGAGCACTTTGCTTTATTTCTTTTTCCAAAAAATAGCTAATCATATATATATATAATCATATATATATATATATATGCATATATATATATATATATATAGTATATTAGTTGTAATAGTCAATAAAACATGTCTAAAAACACTTTGAAAAGAGTTAAAAACATATTTAATTTTAAACGGGAAGCACAAAATAAGTGGATAGTCCTTAATGTACAGAGTTTCGAAGAAATACTTTCGTTCTCATTAGAGCGTAGGATTTAGCAAAATGCGGGATCGAATTTTGCTTGCAAAAGTATTTAATGAAACTACAAATAAGTCATGGATCTTACTTGGTAAAAAATAGTGAAGCAGAGAGAATAGGAGGACGAAAAAGGTGATTTCACGTGAATGGATGATCTGGTGAAGGGTAAAATATCCAATAACGCTAAAATCCCCAAAAAGATTGATTAAATTTCCATTTCAAATGGTTAATGGAAGATGGTTCAAAGTAATCCAAAAGGTAGATCTGCTGATCTGCTAAACGTTTTTAATCATGAATTTAAGACTTCTCTTCATGATTGCGCTATGTAAATTCTGTACCCCTCAAAAATCATATATATATATATATATATATATATATATATATATATATATATATATATATACAGAGAGAGAGAGAGAGAGAGAGATGGGGGAAGAGAGAGATGTTTATGTGAATATGTAGCATAATTTTGTTGATTTGTAAAAACATTATTGGCTTTATGCGCAGATATGTTTTAGTTGTGATTTCTTTCGGAATTCAGTAATATCAACCCTCTGATCTAAACTAGCTTAAACTAGTTTACGAGGCTGGCATTACACATGAAACATGTACGTACATGTGTAGCAAATAAAAAAAACTCATAAAATCATACAACTCTACTTGTTATTGAGCACTAGTATATAAAAAAAATTCATAAGAGTTTCATTGGATTAACATTTAGAAGACAATAGTAATACAAGCATAGTTTTTATGTATGTATTAATATATATGTATGTATTACTTGTTTTAATTAGCCACACTTTGCAATTATATCAAGAAATGTATTTTTACTAAGTTTCTTTATTTGTCTTGCTCATTGTATTTTTCATGGCCTCTGCTCTTCTTTTCATTCGAATACAAAACTGGTAATCAGCCAGGAACAATCCTTAACTTAAGCAGAACAAAAGGAAAGAAGAAAGATAGGTGGCATTACGTTTAGAAAGGGCGGAATAAAAATTAGGAGGTATTAACGCCCCTATTATATACACACACACACACACACATATATATATATATATATATATATATATATATATATATATATATATATATATATATATATATATATATATGTATATATATACTAACAGGGCGATCCGACGTTGCTCGGGATTTAAAGAGAATGAACAAATGTTCCACACTCCTAATACTTTTATTGTCATTGAAATCGGTGAAATCGACCATTCGTTAATCAAATCAATTGATTGTCTACTCTAGTCAGGAACTCACCTCTGTGCACTGCGAGGAAGCCTCACATGCCTCCCCGCAGTGACTTAGTCCACAATTCATTGTAATCTACATTGCAATGTAGAGAACCTACTGTTGATTTTATGTAATTATTTTAAATTTTATATAACGACTTAAATTAAATTTAAAATACAAACGTCAAGTACAATGATCCAATAGTACTCTAGATAGAAGCGTTTGTTTTGAACGCGCCTCTGTCTTATCAAAGAAACTACTGTTGATTTTATAGGCCAGACCATTCTGCTTCTGTGGTGATAAAACTTCTTGAATGCAATTATGTTGGTAGGCTGCATAAAGTGTTAACTTTCACCAAGATTGGAATGTTTTTTCTTTAATCAGATTTCATCGATTATCGATTTTTGATACTCATCAGAGGTATTCCGATACAAAACTTATATAGAAAAACCCTCCCAGGTACATAAGGTATATGTGTGTGAAATCTTTTTAAAAAATCGGCCAAGCCGTGTTGGAGCCTATAAGGAACGAATTGACACACACAGAGACAAAGTGCCTTTTATATATATATATATATATATATATATATATATATATATATATATATATATATATATATATGAGCAAACAGTTAATAAAATATATGAAAAAAAACACTTTGAAATGAGTTAAAAACATATTTAATCTGAAAAGGAAACACTAGATATTTATATATATATATATATATATATATATATATCCATATATATATATATATATATATATATATGGATAGATCAGATTGAATCAACGTTTGTGTACTTATGAATATCTTATTGGTTTTGTGATTAAGTTATTTAGCCGCGATTTGCAATTACATTACAAAATTAACTATTTTTACTAAGTTAATATCTTACACTCTCAAACACACTCATTATAATTTTATAATAATCGGTTTATATGCCAATTTCGAGTTTTAGATTTTACTAGCATACAAAAAATGGATGATAATCCGCTAGGAACAAGCTTTAATAAATGCAAGACAAAGAGTATAAAAAAGTAACTTCTAACAGCAAAAATGCAAATGATGATCTCTTGTTTGTTGTCTACTTAGCAACTATTTTAATCTCAATAAAACTTAACATATAACATATTCTATATAAATAGTGCAAGAAATACACTTGAAGAAAGATACTAAAACGACAAATTTCAATCATAACAAGTATAAATGCAAAACGTCACTTGCCTAATAGTTTTACTCACGTTATTAATATGTATGTAGAATATAATTAGGAAAACTACAACATGCATATTTTATACTTACCTTGTTATGTTTGTCTGAATGAGAAACTACAAATTTAAATATTTAGTGATCGATAAACATCGGAAATCTCTATTAACTCCAAACAACAAAAAACACGTGTAATAACTTCCGTATAATCCCATAAATCTGGGGAATTCACATTTGAGTCTAAAAAATAATTATTCGCATTATTATTCATATGATATTCTATGCTCACTTGTATATTACATAATTCAACATTGTTGACGTATATATCGTTTCATTGTAGAATTAAGTTGGAGTAGGTTATGTTTAGGTATTTTTACAAGTGCCTTATGTGCTAGTAGGTATATATCTATATGTACTAGGTTAGTCATGTATGCACTAATGGGTGTGCATATGTATATATGTGTGTACGCGTATATGTATAAGGTTGAGAGATGTAAAACTTAAAAAGTATATGAACAAACGTTTAATCAAAAATTATTCCAAAGATCCTTTGCTTTTAAGTCAATTAATCTTTTATTAGACACTTTGTTCCCAGGAATTTACTGTAGTTCTAATATTATTATAGGGATTTTCAATTGTATCACTTTTATTTAATTGTTCCGGATATTGAATTTAGCTTTTTGTTTCCCCACAATTTTTTTATTAACCTAATAATGTTATCGGTTTCTTCTGGTTGGCTGTTGTTTAACATAGCCACTTTATCAGCATTTACGTTTTAGAGACGATTTCTTCTGATTGGCTGATGGTTACCATAGCAACTTTTTCGTCGTCGACACTTTCAAAAATCATAGTGGGAATGTCGCTCGCATGTCATCTTATTTAGATTATATAAGAAGAGTTAACAGTGATGTTCTTTACTGTGCTAATGTGTGATAATCTTTCGCTTACGACGTCGTTTGTTAATTTTATTTGTCTTTTTTTTGGTCCCTTCTTTCTGTGTATTTAATTACGTCTTTTATTTGATTTTTTTATTTAATCAATTTAAGAAATTCGTAATAATTTTTATGGATTGTTGACAATGCCTATGATAATGAACAAAAAAAGTAAATATTTCAAAACAAAGCCTAGAAAAATTATGGATTATATAGAATATTGCTAGCTTGAAAAAATATGGTTAAGATTAAACTTAGAAAAGTAAAAGGACTAGTTGTTAAAACTGGAAAAGAAAAGGACAAGATATTCTAGTAAAAATATAATAAATTTGTAACTGAAAATATTGCAGCATTAAAGATTTTTTAATTCAATTTAGCATTACATTATTTTAAGTTTGTAAGTTTATCATATTTTTTACTAGAATATTAAACTTAATCTTAACCATATTACATTCCATGCCTTTTTCTAAGTAATTAAAAATATGTTCTTCCTCTTTGGTCAAGAAAAATGCGTTTTTTATTTATGTTAATGTGTCTACGCACACTTGACTGAGTGCATGTAGTTGCATAATATATTTTCTCACATGTGTGTATGTACATACAGGCATATCGATTCTAGGTCTGTATATGTATGAACTTCGCTCAACTTGAGTTTTGCATATCCAATTTTAGTCGTATTCATATGCACGTATGTATTTAGAGTACGAATGTGGTGTGTATATGTGTGTATTTGTTCAGACGAGGATACATGGTTATGTATATATTTATATCTGTTGTTGTACATACTTCGTACATACATATTCGTGTCGACGTACGTATGTGTCATTGCGTGTAGTTGGGGTTATATTCATCTATTTTCCTTTAGATCATTCATCTTAAGAAATATTTGAATGAAGACAAAACGTTGATGAATATTCAGAATTTCCATTTTTCTTGGTATATTTCATTTCATATATCTATATATCAATAAAAGTGAACGTATCTGTCTGTCTGTGTGTCTGTCTGTCTGTGTACATTTCCCTACGCAATAACTCTGTCAATTTTTAGTCTATAGACTCGAAATTTGAAATACCGGGTACTGAGATTTGGGAAAATCGATGTGACGGGTGTCAGCCAGAAATTTGGCTGTTAAGGGGTCAAATTTCAACGATTTTACCTTTAAGAACTCTACCAAACTCCTCCGACAATTTTGGGTCTAGACACTTGAAATTTTAGATATAGGTTCCTTGAACATGGATCTAACTTAATAAAGTGATTTGAGCCCGAAACAATAAATTTTAAGGGGTCATAATAGGGGTCAAAGTTTTAAAAAATTAACCATTTTTTTTGTTTTTTTTGCTTTTTTTTTGCACAGCATACACCTCCAAACACCCGAGCAACGCCGGGCACCCCTGCTAGTATACATATATATATATATATATATATATATATATATATATGCGTGTGTGTATGTGTGTGTGTGTGTCTGTGTCTGTGTCTGTATGTTTGTGTGTGCCTGTGTCTGTGTCTGTGTGTGTAGGGAGAAAGAGAGCGATTCACAGACATAAAGTCCGTCAATGAGGATAGACGCTTCAGACCGGGATCAAAATTCGATTGTTTTTGAGGGTTGGCGCTTGTAACCGTTGGGTTCTCAACAACAGGACAGCATTTATTGAAATATTGCTACTTATGAAGAATACGGACCATAATGAAATAATAACGTTATTATTTACAAACCAATCGTTTAATTTAGAGACGGGGCTTTTTAAAGATTATTCTCTATTTTCACCCAACAATTTGATAAGCAAAGATACCCTAAAACTTGATTTGAACTTGAAAATCCTACCCGAAATCTGTATTCTGTGTAAGTACCGCATCCTGTTTAATGTTTAGATTACTACCCAAATGTGCACAATCATTTTAACGGGAAGCGATTTCATTTACCATATAGTGTTCCACCTCCACTAAAATATTATTATTAATCATCGTTATTAATGATTTGGTGAATTACGATGCACGATTTGCTATCAAATGCACCGTTTTATCATTTTTTTTTTTCTTTGAAATTTTTTGGTTTTCTTTTCTTTTTTTTCAGTTCGATCTCCCAACGAATAGAAGCTGAAAACTTTGAATATCGTTTGTTGCCAATAATTAACGTTACATTATCGACAACTCAAAGAATTTGAATGGCGAGAGACTGACGAAAATAAAGCAATTGCTGCGCTTTCATTGTCCGGATTCGAATGAATTCATTTCTTAATTGCTTTTTTTCTATTCATTTCATCATCAACATTCGCTTCTCTTCGATTCTTCATCTGACCGAATTCTTCATTTTATCAATTGCTTCATCCATTTGCCGCCATATCGATTTTCTATATCGATCTTTCATAATGTCCTTTGTGGATTCCTTTGCTCATAACGGGATTTTTTTTATAAATAAAGCAGCCACATTTTACGTCATGAAATATGAGTCAGTGGTTTTTATTTTCTTAAAATTATTAACGTTTAAATATCATAATCTCATATATGATATTCTGTTGTTTAATCCCCCTTCAATTTTCAATAGCTATCTGTTCGACATGTCGATATTTTATTTTGATTAGCCTATTTTTTACGTATCCTTTCCTTCTACATCATATATGTTTCATTGGTCGCTACAACAGACCTAAAAAGATTTTACCAGGAAATTATAGTCCCCGGTTTTTATCGAGGCAAGTTTTTAATTTAAAAAAAGTTTAAATAAAATATATTTTTTTCATAAAGCACTATCAACAACCTTATCAAATTCCATGTTTTTGTTTACTTGTGGATAATTTTAACTTTGAATATATATATATATATATATATGTGTGTGTGTGTGTGCGTGTGTGTGCGCGTGTGTGTGTTTTAGAAAGGAGTCACTACTTTTCAAGGCCCGAAAGCGACTCGGGAATAAGGGTTAATGAGTGTACAGTAGTCAATGGGAAATTGTCGTAGTAATCGTTAGTAGTGGGAATTGTGTGAATTAGATTACTTAAGGGACGGCTCATCAAGAATTTGTTCACGTTAGACTTGAAGACAACCATATTGTAGTCTGTTGACAAGCAGGTAACCGGAACAGAGTTCCACAGGCGTACGGTTCTAGGAAAGAAGCTTTGTTCATGGAATCTATGTTTAGGTTTAGGCACAGATAAAGAGTGGAGAGGGGAGAATTATTGATAGACGAGTGTTTTGAATGAAAGTAAGACCAGGGGGGGGGCATAGATTTGAGCTCAGACGAGCACTTAGCTTGAAAATAACGAAAAAGCAAAGACAGGATCACAACATCTCTTCTGTGAGAAAGACATTGCTGGGAAGAGAAAAGGGCATCCTCCACTAGACTACGAAGTCTATTTTGAGCTCTGCCCAGATGTGGCAACAGTTTTCCATCCTTGGACGTACTTGGCTCTTATACAGGTAGAGAATTGCATCAGCAGTGAGATATCTACTGGAGCGGTAGAATGATCCCACCATTTATCAGCGGCATTGGCAACGGATTTGATGTACGTGTTCCATTTCAGATCAGGCGTTAAGGTCTAACCCAGAAGCTTGGCAAAAGATGGAGCCTCCCCAAAACAAGAGCCATTTATTTCAATTGATGCCAGATGGGAATCAGAACGTTAGTGATAGAAAGACAGAAGCTTGGTTTTAGATGCATTAAAATTAACCAGCCACATCTTTCCCTATTGCACCACGTGACCAAGAACAGAAGAGAGAGAATAAAAAAGAACTTGGTCGTTTACGGCCTTGGAAGTGTTACCATAGATGGTAGTATCGTCAGCATTAATGTCTACAAATGATCTTGGGATGTGATTTGGTAGATCATTGATGTAGATAAGGAAGAGAGTAGGGCCCAGGATGGGCCCCAATATTAATACTGTGAGCTTCTGATTTCTGCCTATCAACCACTACTCTTATGTATCTACCAGAGAGAAATGATTTAATAATTGAAAAGACATTTACGGCTTTACCGTAGTTGGAGATTTTGTAGAGTAGGCCTTTGATATATCAAAGGCAATTGGCCTATAAAAGAAGCCTCCATCGGGAGATTTGCTTATCCTATGAGATATAACCATTAGCACATTTGCTGCAAATCTAACAGAACGGAAACCATATTGCATGTCACTGAGGAGGTTATTTTTGCTGAAGTGGCTGACTACTTCTTCATTTAACAGATTGCAACATCTTACTCATGACACAGAAGAGATTTATTAGTCTGTATTGACAGAGCGAAGACCGATCACCTGATTTTAAAATACGGGAATACTGATAATGGTTTTCCAGGGTGTTGGAAAGGAATTTTCCTTAAGACAACGCTTGAATAGTTTGTAACTATGGGAGCGAGTTCTGGTTGAGGCTTTTTCAATATTATAATAAGAATGACATCAGGGCAAGTTGCTTTGCTGCAATCGAGAGGTTTTATTAGCTTGGCACAATCACGCACGTATATTTGTGCGTGTGTGTGTGTATTTATATTTAGGCGGCATTTTTCTCTTAAGCATGTTTTCTTTAATAAAATATACACTTTTTGTCTATTAATTCTATTTTTGACGCTTTAAAACTTCCGAATAAAAAATTATAGAAATTGTTCAAAACCAGTTAGATTAACCCAACAATGAATCAAGAGGAATTTAAAAGTACTCGGACTTCCGGTAAATATGGCAATTACATCAGCCAGTTTCTGCCAGAAGTGAACACCGTTATTCAGAAGTTGGAAAGGATCAAAAATAGAATTAATAGACCAAAACGTCTGTTTTATTTCATCACACACACACACACACACACACACACACACACACACACACACACACACATATATATATATATATATATATATATATATATATATATATATATATATATATATAAAACGTAAAGCGTCTTCACTCTTTGCTTTCTTTGGTGTTTAAATCGGCCTTTTGGTTCCGGTTTAAGAGTCCGGTTTAGTATATCCGGTTTCGCGCAAATCCTTCATACATACAGACGATATAGGCGAGATTTATTAATTAACAACAGATAACGATAAGAAAATTGTTTAAAAGATTTTTTTTTTTAAATGATCAATTTATGTGATCTTAAAAAAAAAATATTTTCGTTGCCCAATATATATTTGTGCGTGATTAAAAGATATTCCTTTTCCAGATCCGGTTTAAGAGTCCGGTTCCGGTTTAAAGTCCGGTTTCACGCAAACACTTCCTGCATACAGATGATATAGGCGAGATTTATTAATTAACAACAAATAACGAGAAGACGAAAAAGTACTTTCGCATTTACGACCCGCGCTGAAATAATAACGTTATTATTTAGAAACCTATTATTTAACATGGGGCGGGTAGAGTGCTTTGTAACTATTCTGTACTTTCACCTAATAATTTACTAAGAAAATATCGTAAAACTTGAATTTAACTTGAAAATCTATATATCTATAAAAACAGAGATGTGTGTGCCACAGACGATTTCTGATTGGTTAATCCAATAATCACATCTCCTAAAAAAGTATAGGTCTTACGCTCTTAACTTTACCATAAAATATTTTGGTCTTATTTATTGTCCATCTTGGAAGGGTTTAATTTTTTTCTAACTTGCGATTTACAACTTAAAAAAATACGAAACTAACTTACAATCTAACAATCGAACCTCCGACACCACGGCCGCCATTATGAAACTAAACTAAAAAAAAAAAATACGCGCGTTCACTCGTTTTTTTGTGCATTTTTTTTTGGGGGGGGGGCTAATTTAGCATAATAGTGTCCATTTAATAGTATTATATTGAAAAAATAAAAAAATAAGGAAAATTACCAAAAAAACAAACAAGAACAACAAAAGTGTGCCGTATTTTTAAAAGTTTTAATGCGTTATTTTTATTTGCTTTTTTTATTTCATCGGTGAAGAAAATAGCCAAACAGAAATTTTGAAGGCCAAATTTCGCGAATTTGGCCTTTTTTTTAAGCAGTTTGGCCTTCAAAATTTCTGTTTGGCCATTTTCTTCACCGATGAAATAAAAAAAGCAAATAAAAACAACGCAATAAAACTTTTAAAAATACGGCACACTTTTGTTGTTCTTGTTTGTTTTTTTTGGTAATTTTCCTTATTTTTTTATTTTTACAAGAAAATACTATTAAATGGACACTATTATGCCAAATTAGCCCCCCCCCCAAAAAAAAAATGCACAAAAATTCGATATTTATGGTTTTGACGAGATAATTTAGCGAATTGTCCGGACTATTGCGAGATAACCATCCATTAGTTTTTCCTGAAATTTTGCCACAAATTGTATTTCATTACATAGATGTGCATAGTAACAACATTTTTTTGCCGAAAATTCCCGTTGCGTCTCCAGATTTCATCGGTGAAGAAAAAGGCCAAACAGAAATTTTGAAGGCCAAACTGCTTTAAAAAAGGGCCAAATTCGCGATTTGGGAAAATCGATGTGATAGGTTTTCGACAGAAATTTGGCGATTAAGTGGTCAATATTCAACGATTTGACCTTTGAGAACTCTACCAAACTCCTCCTACAATTCTGGGTCTAAACAGTAAACACTTGATATTTTAGATATAGATTCCTTGGACATGGATCTAACTTATTAACTTTACTTGATCCCTAAACAATAAATGTTAAGAGGTCATAATAGGGGTCAAAGTTTTAAAAAATTGACCGTTTTTTTTTTTTCTCAGCATTAACCTCAAAACACCTGGGCAACGCCGGGCACCGATTGCTAGTACTATATAAAAATAGCATGTTTTGTTAAATTCAAAAACACACCTTTTAAAAAGTCGTCAATAAATAAATAAAAAATAATGACAGGGTGGGCAGACCGAACTTTTCTCAAAAGTCGCAATAAAACAAAAAACGAAATAATAATAATAATAGCGGGTGGATTAGGGTTAGGATTAGGGTTAGCTGAAGGAGCTAACATCAAATCGGGTTTTTAAATCGGTTCTAAAAATGAGGGATCGAATTAGTAGAACGTTGTATGTGAAACTGAACGTCTTTCCAAATCTTTAAATATTAATTTCTTTTCAGTTATTTTATAATGTGGTAGCTTAGTGTCCAATAATCCGCAGAAATAGTGGAAAAAAGACGGAAAAGTAAAAATTGTAAAGGTTTGCCGATTGTTCAGGTGCACCTACATATTTAAAAAAATATGTTCTTTACCCATATTTTGCATGATTAAAACTTGATAAAAAAAAACTACGTTTTTCGTGTGCAAAATTATTTATGTACGACTATTATATTTGTATTTTTCATTGTAAATTGGGATTGTTTTCAAAGAGACAAACAAAGCAAATATGCTTTTCTGATGTCAAAAAAAACTACTTGATTAATTTACATATTTAAAAAAATATTTGTTTTTTTACGACATAACCCAATGTAGTTTACATCCTAAACAGAAATAAAAATCTACTTGGGGGGGGGGGGGCTAATACGCTTCAATGGCCTTTAAAGATAATAAAAAAGAAGAATTTTTTTTAAATAATTAAAATTTAGCATTTTAATGTTGGAGATCACTTTCCTATATAAAGTTAACATAAAACAAGACCCCACTTCTTGGCGACGTAGCGAGGCATGTAACAGTTAGCATTTTTTCAAGTTTTGCGGTGGGGTGTGGTCAGAAAGATGGAATGGAGTGGGGGTGGGGGTTATAAGTTCCAAACCTTTTCAAAATACCTAGACACACTTCAAAACGTGGATGTGTGGGGGGGACTTTTCATTTTTTTTTATAATATTTGCTTTGAAAAGATCTCACCGTTAAATATTACTTAATCAGACAATTATTATTTACCGTATATTTTTTTAACACAAAAACTAAGATGGATCTGTATAATGCACACACCTTTTTTATATTTCTTTTCTTTTCGTTTTTTATTTTTTTCAATTTTTTAAACGGATTATACCCCTCTTATATAAAGGATTTTTCATTTCATTTAATTTAAAAGGGCAATGATGACCTTTATCATCCAATGTATTCCGTAGTTTTCACTGGTCGCCATGTTTGTTTTCATGCGCGCTTGCATTCATTTTTTTAGTGCGTTCGTTTTCGCGCGCGTGCATTAAATTTTTGCGCGTTAATACATTAATTATGTATACTAACTTGCATTTTTATACATTAATTCTGTATACTCGCTATACATAGCATGCTATCACATATACTACCCAACGAGTCACGGGTAGTCTAGTATACATACATATATATATTTGTGTGTGTGTGTGTGTGTGTGTGTGTGTGTGTGTGTGTGTTCGCTTAAGTATTTTGTTTGAAATTCTTATTCCGACTAAGAAACTATCAGTTTAATGCTGCTTTAAATAGCCCGAGTAGCTGGCGGAAATTTTTTGGAAACCATGAACAATCTGCTGGGGTGATGTCTTCCTTTCCCTGACGTCCCTTTCACACAGAAAATATGTTCATTGCCTTTCCCTACTATATTGTTATTTTCATAGTACATGTCCGACTGAGCTACAATCTTTGCTTCCTCTTTTTAAAATATTCATTGCAAAAACTCGCCTAACGGCAACCATTGTAGAAAATGTACACGTTACATCTGTGTAACTAAAGCGAAACGGAACTACCATGAACAAAGTTTCTTTCCAATAACTTTCTATCTGTAGAAGGTAATACCACTTATTCCAAACTAATTACAACATGGTTGTTTTGAAGTTCAATATTTAAAAAAATATTGTGAGCCGACAACTTGAATATTCAAAATTGTTTGTTTATATCACTGTTTTTAATCCGTTCAAATGTTCTGTTCAGCAACAAACTCATTAGTCGTTGTCCTCGAATGGCTTTGGTCCTTGATAAGTAGTGACTCATTATTATATCAGAAATATGTCGTCTACCAAAGTCATCTTACACGAGATATATCTTTGTATATGGCAGCGTTACTATAACGTCATAAACTTGTGGAGAATTTGACGTAATTTGAAACTTGGATTTTCTTTTCGGCAGCCTCTCGCTATCTTTATTATGCTCATTAGGCCCATTTAGCAAGGTTTCTGTCAAAGGAGGAAGAATTACTGTTTTCGGAATCTATTCACATAATAATCATTGTTAACTTGTTTTTTACCTTGAAGTAGAATGTTTGTAAACTCCTTACTTTAAGTTGTTTCGTGCCTTGTCTGGAGCGATTCCGTAACAAAAAAAAAGAGTATATTAAACACGTGAAAAGAAAAGGACATATAAAGTATGTATTCCTTTCGTTTTCATCGTTAGAGACTTAGACTATGCTGACTAGAAACAATTATTAATTAAACGTTTTTATATAATAACTCCATCTGTCTAGTTAATAAAAAACCTTTGAAGATTGTTGCCGTTTTGATGTTGTGAGAAGGCCTAGTGGTATATATATATATATATATATATATATATATATATATATATATATATATATAAATTTATAAAATATATATGGCGATTAAGCTACACTGACTATTTCGCGTTTCATCCACTATAGGACTCCTCAGGTTTAGGCGCATAAGCCTGAGGAGTCCTAGAGTGGATGAAACGCGGAATATTCAGTGTAGCTTAATCGCCATATATATTTTATAAATTACTAACTAGCTCTACCTACGTATTGAGGACTTTTGAAGTAAATACTTAAAGCTTACGCATAAATCTATACTTTCGTATATTAATTTTATGTGAGTAAATTAAGTAGTTATATATATATATATATATATATATGAGTGTGTGTATATATGTATGTACGTATACTCACATACAAACACACACACACACACACACACACATATATATATATATATATATATATATATATATATATATATATATATATATATATATATATAACCAGTGTATAATAAAAGAACCGATGAGAGCAATGGAGTGATGCAAATATATAAACGAAAAAGAGAAAGAAGTTTGTAATTAGAGATGGAAAGACAGAGCATACAGAAAGAAAGAAAGAAAAAAGAAAGATTAGGGAGAGAAAAGAAGAAATCAAAGGGATAAAAAGGAGATAAAAAGATGGCGAAAAAAAAGTATCAGAGAAAGGAAGAGAGAGAATGAAAGAAAGTATATTATGATATCACAATGTATTTGTAAATGCTTTGATTTGTGTAAATTTTAGTTATTTTCTCTGTGCATGTTTTTACGGCTGCTTAATACATTGATAAGCTCTGTTTGACTTCTTTTTCTTTTCTTTGATTTTTTTTTTTAATCTATTCTTCTACTGCACAATGTGCCAACGTTGTCTGCGTGCCTTGTCGGGTTCAGATGCTGAAAAAATGTTTTTTAAAAAACACAAACTGACGACGCCCAGTTGATTTCACCTTCAACAGTCGCGCGAACTAACGTAATTTTAGCCTATCATATGCAAATGAGATTCTGTTGAATAAAACCTTTCAGAGACTGGGTCTATTCAAATTTTTTAGGAGCAAGTTTTGGCAGTAGTATAGAATTTAACCTTAGACATTAAAAGTGCAGAATAGTTAACCGGAAAAGTGCGGAATGATTTGTAATTAATATAAAAAACAGCACAATTGATTACGTATCGTTCAGTATATATATATATATATATATATATATATATATATATATATATATATATATATATATATATATATATATATATTGTGTACAGAAAGTTGTTAGTTGAGACAGATCATTGGTACCGTCGGTTTCAAGCCCGATAATAAGGCCCGTTTAAGGTATCCTTATCAAGCTCTCATTGGCTGAAGAGAGCTTGATAAGGATACCTTAAACGGGCCTTATTATCGGGCTTGAAACCGACGGTACCAATGATCTGTCTCAACTAACAACTTTCTGTACACAAAATATAAATACGCTCTTACAATTTGGATTTTCCTTTTAATTGAGCACTCTGCTGGAATTCTTTTTCCAAAAAAAACTAATCATATATATATATATATATATATATATATATATATATATATATATATTTGGAGGTACAGAATTTATATACAGTTTTGAATAAAATAGGCGGAAGTTTCTCAAGAGCTCTTTCAGCTATCATCTCATCATCGATAGCGTACAAAATAATATTATGTCGAAAATAAAGAGTTCTAATGGGGAACTTATTGAATGTGTCAAAAGTACGGGGACACTAAAATAAATTTATTAACGTTTAAAAACGATTAAAATATTGGCACAACGAGGGGAAAAAAACGGGAGAAAAGATTCAAAGTTCTCCAATGAGAAATGATGCGTTTTATTTTTCCTTTTGC
Organism: Euprymna scolopes; assembly: GCF_053919585.1. Classification (NCBI taxonomy): domain Eukaryota; kingdom Metazoa; phylum Mollusca; class Cephalopoda; order Sepiida; family Sepiolidae; genus Euprymna; species Euprymna scolopes. The sequence goes on along the minus strand of NC_136485.1, from coordinate 171,536,780 downwards.
CGGCACAAAGAAGGTTGACGCACCGCAATAGAGACAGCCTCCAAAATCTTTAAATGGTTTCTGTAGTCCGCTCTATGTAGCACCTCGAACCATTCTATTTTATATCTATCGGCACAGCACGGGTTGTCAACCAAATGCTGGCCAATAGCAGAGTCCAAGGCTGCAGAAGGAAGGAAACCACCAGACCCCATCCTCCCTTGTCTGATCTTCGATGGAACATGCTGGTTTATACAAGTCAAAAGATGCAAGGATGTTCGCCCAACATAACCAGCATCGCACTGGCATTTGAATTGATATACAATATTGCTATGTTGGCACATTCAATAAGTTCCCCATTAGAACTCTTTATTTTCGACATAATATTATTTTGTTACGCTATCGATGATGAGATGATAGCTGAAAGAGCTCTTGAGAAACTTCCGCCTATTTTATTCAAAACTATATATATATATATATATATATATAATACTACCACTACTACTACTACTAAAACTATGATTTTTTTCTTGTTTGCTTGTTTACTAGCACATAAAAATATATATATATAATATGCTTGGGAGAATGGCAATTATATGAAGTAAATATTTACTCAATCCGTGCAATGGTCGTCTATATGGCCAATTGCCATGTCAACAAGGGTTTTGATTGAATAGGATAATTAGCAACAGAAATGTGACACAAAAATCGGAAAGTGTGTTAGAGGAGTCAGCGCCCTCGGAGAGAAGTTCTCTGACATGAACAAAATTCCTAGACATCCCCGTCAACATTCTCCGGTGGGGGCGCTTCATGCGATTAGTCATAAAATAGCCCCTTTTCAAAGAGAGAGGAGGTAAAGCCTGAGATAATCGACCTCCTACAACTGCACAGGAACAGCATCGTACTACAATTAACAGGACAATTTTAGAAATGGTTTGGACTCTGTTCCAAAGTGGAGCTACTACATATCCAAAGCTTATTCCTGATATATTCATAATTTTCCTTAAACTAGAACTTCGTTTTATAAATATCTGGATGAAAGTAAAACATGTTTTTCTATCTACGTTCACACTCTGCTAGCAGCACTAAATATATATACATCAATGCACTATATACGCATGTATATATATATAACTACTTAATTTACTCACATAAAATTAATATACGAAAGTATAGATTTATGCGTAAACTTTAAGTATTTACTTCAAAAGTGCTCAATACGTAGGTAGAGCTAGTTAGTAAGTTATAAAATATATATGGCGATTAAGCTACACTGAATATTCCGTGTTTCATCCACTCTAGGACTCCTGAAGAATTCTAGAGTGGATGAAACGTGGAATATTCAGCGTAGTTTAATCGCCATATATATTTTATAAATTACTATATATATATATATATATATATATATATATATATATATATATATATATACATTAAATTCATTTATAGAAACACACGGCTACATATGTGTATAGCGATATCCTTGGCCGGACGACGTGGTTTCTCTGAAACGGGAAATTGCAGAAACATGTATGCACATATGTAGCCGTTTGTTTGTATAAATGATTTTAATATAATTTGCTCTATTAACTGATTGAGCACGTTTTTGGTAGACACTTTTTGTTTCGGTTGATGTACGTCTAGGAAACGAAATCAAACTAACACTATATGTATGTGTATGTTTGTGTGTGTGTGTGTGTGTGTGTGTGTGTGTGTGTGTGTGTGTGTGTGTGTGTGTACTATATACATATATATTCAATGTACCAACGTTGATTTGACGAATTACGAATATTCTGTTTGCATTTAACGAAGTTATGTCATCTAATTACAAATTAGTGCAATTGGATGCTTATTGCGTCATCTCTTTGAAATTAAACTAATCGATAAAAAAACATTAGTTAAAATCAATAAAGGTCGACAGATTCGAACTGAAAGGTTAAATAGTGCATTGAATTGCGCAACTAAGCAATTCATAAAGTTGCACTGCGTGGCACTAGGTGCACATGTGAATGTGAGCATAAAAATTCTAAAAAAAATTCTAAGAGTAATTAAAGGATTGGTTGGCAGCAAAGCATTTTTTTGGTTTCATACTCGTTTATATTCACATAAAGTAATAACTTGCACTTTCCGAAGCTAAGTTATGCCATTTTCTATCAATAATTTTGAAATCCACCTGTCTTGATATCGCAAAAACTTATGTATTGCAGACATTATTGTCTATTCATTTATTTTTTTTTTTCAGGTTTGACTAAATTTCTGAGCATTTCAACTGCACTTATCTTTCTTTTGCTCTTTTTTTCTGTTTTTTTTTTCTCCAAATTATATGCTGCACTATTAACTAAACACTGAAAAGTGCTTTTTCTCAGTAGTATGCATTATTTCTTAACCAGTCTAAACTTAGTACCCAAGCCAAATTGCTCTAATCTTAACCAGCTTTTAAACGGATTCTTCCAAACTAAATTAATACAAAAAAAAACTCCCGACCTCACAAATTGAAGTTTCATTACAGTATCTTATAAAGGTAAAGCTCGAATGTTAAAATCATTCTCTATCGAGGTTAGATCAAGCAAAAAAGAAAATATTTACGCATAATTATGTTAGGGAAGATTATTTTAAAATATTCTCCTAAACTGAGAACGGAGTAACGGACTTATAAAGTAGATATTAATAAGTCCTTACATTTTTTTTTTATTTTTATTTTTCTCTATTTATTTTTTTAAATTTTTTTTAAAAATTTTATTTTTATTTATTTTTATTTTTTTTAATGGGGAGTAGATAATACATTGGTTGTGTTATCGGCAGCTCCAGTAACTCTCGCTTCTCCTTTTTTGTCCCTCAGTCCTCATTTCCAATGAGTGATTTTTCTGACAAAGGGTGAAGAAAAAGCTGCTTTTCAGGTCGGCAATACTTCGTGAACTTCGTGCCCGAGATGTCGGAAATTTTTCTGTTTCTATGTCTATCCTTGTGGCCACATCACTAGTGAGGGTGCTGGAGGTAAACGTTTCATCTGGGCTGACGTTACCCGCCTGATAGTCAGGGACCCGAACCTTGGATTAACCACTAAGGAGGCTGTCCTATCAGTAGGTGTAAAGTACTGGGTCTGCTGTATTGACATTTGGTGAATGGATTCTGGACCATGAAGTAGTTTCTGGTGGGGCCTCTCGATGCCATACTAGTGGGTAATTGTTAAGGCTTTACCTTATCATGTGGTACAAAAAAGATATTCCTCTCTTTCTATCTCTTACTTTCCCCCTCTGTCCTACTCTAAGCAAGTCTGTCGACCTGTTCCACAAACCCCAAAAACTCAACATGAAATATCTAAAAAAAAAAATAAATAAACACGAATAAACCTCTTTCTCCAGCATCAAATAAGACAGATGATGAGGGGAGGTTTTATCATGATTTTGGCATTGCCTATGACCTCACTCAGATTGTTCATGAACCCATCCGTGTGTCCGATACTACTGTCAGTATGCAAGCCTTCTAGACCTTTTTCTCACAACTTCCCCTGAGCTATGTTCATGTTCCTTTCTACATCCCATGGGATCCTCCGATCACACAGTTGTATCAGTTAAGATAAAAATGAAATTCAATAAGTCTTCAGATGTACCTCTCCACCATACTGTATATCGATACTCTATGGCTGACTGGGATAGCTTCCGTACATTCATATCTGATCTACCTCTGCATTCCATGTTTAAAAAGGATGTATCCTCTATAGTATCAGACCTTACCGAATGGTTAATTGTAGGTATAGACTGATTCATACCATCCAAAAAATTCCAACAAAAACCTAACATCCAGCCATGGTTCTCCCCAGAATGTGCCGGTGCCATTGCGCACAGAAATCACTTTTTCCATAGCTACCAACGTAATAGATGTACTGAGACTAAAGCTGCCTTCAGGACTGCCAGCAACCACTGTAAAAGAGTAATAAAACATGCAAGAGAGCTATATGCTCAGTCCGTCAAATCCAAAGTAGCTGAGCAGCGGCTTGGTTCCCACCAGTTTTGGCAAATAGCAAACAGGATCCTGAACAGATGCGTGCGTTCCATCTCAACCATCATCAATGGACCTGAGGTCATCTAATCAGCATCAGACAAGGCCAAACTATTCGCCAAGAACTTTGCAGCTAATTCTACCCTCTGCGACGAAGGGCATCAACTCCCCGTATTTCATCCTACAACAGACAACACACTATCCAACATACAAATATCTGTGCACGAGGTCGCCAAACTAATAAAGAATCTTGATCCAGTAAAGCAACTGGCCCAGACGGCATTCTAATTATAGTGTTGAAAAAGCTTCGACCAGAACTTGCCCCTATACTTACAAAACTGTTTAAGCCTTAAGGAGAAGTGCTTTCCAACACCCTGGAAAACCTCGTCAGTATGCCCTGTATTTAAGAACTCGGTTGATAAGTCATCCCCCTCTCAGTACAGACCAATAAGTCTCTTGTGTGTTATGAGTAAATTACTTGAATCCATATTAAATAAAGAAGTAGTCAAAACCTCAGCAGAAATAACCTCCTTAGTGACATGCAATATGGTTTCCGTTCTGCTAGATCTAAAGCTGATGTGCAAACAGTTATATCACATAGGATATTTGAATCTCTCGACAAAGGCTTCCTTTCTATGGCAATTGCTCTTGACATATCAAAGGCCTTCGATAAGGTTTGGCATAAGGGCCTACTTCACAAGATTTCCAGCTACGGTATAACTGAAAATGTTTTCTCAATTATTAAATCATTTCTTTCTGATAGGTTTATAAGAGTAGTGGTTGATGGGCAGCAATCAGAGGCCCACAGTATTAATGCTGGAGTCCCCCAGGGGTTCATTCTGGGCCCATCTATGCTGATGACACGACCATCTATGGCAACACATCAAAGGCTGTAAATGACAAAGTTCTCTCTAATTCTCTCTCCTCTGGTCTTGAGCACGTGGTACAATGGGGGAAGAGGTGGCTGGTCACTTTTAATGCATCCAAAACCAAGCTTCTATCTTTACATCATCAACACTCTGATCCCCATCTGGCATCAATCTTGGAGAGGCTCCATGTTTTGACAAGCTTCTGGGTTTGACGTTTACTCCTGATAGTAAATGGAACACGTATATAAAGTCTGTTGCCCGGGCCGCTGGGAAAATGGTAGGATCCTTTTACCGCTCCAGAAGATATATCACTCTTGATGCAATTCTCTATCTCTATAAAAGCCAAGTACGTCCAAGGATGGAGTACTGCTGCCATATCTGAGCTGGAGCTTCAAATAACAGCCTATCCTGCCTTGACAGAGTACAAAATAGACTTCGTAGCTTAGTAGGGGATGCTCTCTTCTCTTCCCTGCAACCTCTCTCCCACAGAAGAGACGTTGTGAGCCTGTCTTTGTTTTATCGTTATTTCCATGACAAGTGCTCGTCCGAGCTCTAATCTGTGGTAGCCCCTCGCCAATCCTTCATGAGAAACACCCGTCTTGCTAAAACCACTGTCAGTAATTTCGCCGACTCTTTATCTGTGCCTAAATCAAAACGTAGATTCCATGAACATAGCTTTTTTCTGAGAAATGAACGCCTGTGGGATTCTCCTCCGTCTGACTGTTTCCCACCTGACTATAACTTGGACGTCTTCAAGTCTAATATAAAAAAAATTCCTGATTAATCTCCCCCTTAAGTAAGACACTTTATCAAATCTCCAATACCAACTATTACTACGATATTATCCCATTGATTATTGTACACAAAATAACCCTTATCCCCGAGTGGCTTACGGGCCTTGATAAGTGGTGATCCCCATGTAAAAAAAAAAATCTGCCCGTGCGTTTTTACGCTAAAACGTTTTATAAATACATTGAATGATATTCTTAATTTTATATTGTGCGACCATTGATAAAGAACTTACGTCGTTCAGCGTAAAAATAAAAACATCATATAAAATTTACAAGTAAATTTATGGTTCGACAGATTATTCCAAAAAAATGTATAAGAAATCCTTAATCCGTGGAGTTTTTGTCTTCTAAGGAAAAAATAATATCAGCAAATTACTAATAAAAAATATTCAATTATTCAATTTCAATTATTAAAAAGAACAACTTTCCTTCGCTTCTTGGATTTACCATCAAGTCTTTATGCATTCTGGACTTCCTATACTCAGTTTCTCTTCCTATTTTTACATGTGTCAACCGATATAAATGTATTACAATTTTTGCATTTAATAACTAATTATTATAACGTGCTGTTTCATTTAATGCCATAACCATAATTCTTAGCTTGGTTTTATAGCCCTGTTAAAAAGTTACAAAGAAAAACAAAACGCTAAAATAATGTAATAAAATTTATTGCAAAGCATGCAATACGTGGGTTGTTCGTCGTAGTCGGCGAATGACCTAGGTTGGTCCACCGGATATCAACTGACACCTTACAGCTAAGTTTTTATTGAGATTAGAATAGTCTATTAGTAGGTAACAAAGGTTAGATTAGAATAGTCTATTAGTAGGTAACAAAGGTTAGATTAGAATAGTCTATTAGTAGGTAACAAAGGATAGATTAGAATAGTCTATTAGTAGGTAACAAAGGTGAGTTCTGCTCCAACACCTTCTCCCAAGCTGATAACTCCAGACGGTGTATCAGTATTTTTCTTCTTTGGGTGGACCACGAACGGCTCGATGATTTTTATTTTATTGCCCGAACGTCGTGGTTCTACTGTGTTTTGTGGAGGTTCAATATCAAACGTGTCGTATACGGTTTCAATAGGCTCGACTTCCTGGGGGATTCATTGTTCAGGACATTTTTTTCTTCTTTTGACCTGCAAGAAAAACGTTTTCTTGTCATTTTCTCATGCATTAATCGCGAGAATTTAATAAAACAATTACTTGCGTGGATAGACTCTGCCGCAAGTAATTAAGGACCAATAAACCTCACCTAAGACCCCGCTTGTAATAATCCATCAGACAAGGGCGGTATTGCTTTAGGGTTTGCATTAGTGTTGTTCACCTTATGACCAGTCTATTTTGAAAAGACGCCCGGTAGAATGGTTCATATTGTGGAAAAACAGTTTGAGTGTTATTATTTTTGCTGCAAGTAATATTTTGGAGTGAGGTTGACTCTTGGTAACTAATGTTGCAAGGTTAGAAAAAATAGAGTGGAGACTGGTGCCTGTTGCTGTATAACTGAAGTTTTCGTGTCCGGTAAAAAACAATCGCGTGCAGTCGCATAGACATTTACGACTGAGTCGATTGGCGAGGGTGTCATCACTTTAGGACTAGCGACTGCCGGATTTTAGTTTCTTGGATTTTGGTCAGGCACTGTTCTCGTTAGGGAATAGCTACTTTTGTTCGATCTACAACAGTATCGGTCTGTTTTCGCCTTATGTTTGCCTTTTCGTCACGTGGAACAAGAACAGTTTCCTTTAAATTTGTTTTCAAAGGCATGGGCGTCTGTTGAACTTTTTATTTTTGTTTGCAAAAATTATTATTGGCTGGTTCCATAATTTTAATTCACGCATCGAGTCCGAGCCCAGATGGTTAGTTGTATTCCTTATTACATGAGCTTTTTTTTTTTTTTTTTGTCTTTCCCAATAATGTGATGTTGACTAAAAATCCATCTTCGAAGTTAATTTGCGTACCATTAACGGCCTTTGCTGTTTTGCATGTTCTCGCCATTGTGGGTGTATTCAATTTCTTCCAGGTATTTAAATTTACTATCAAAAGGTCTGAACCTAAATCGAGTTGCATTTTTATTTCTTTATCACAGATTTTTATGGTCGCATATTTTAACAACCCTTCTTCGTTATTTTTAGTCTCTACCAAACACACTTGTGTTTTGTATTTAATTTTATTTTTGCAATAAGTACCTTTTGTCCTATATTTTTATAAATTAAACATTTACTTGATAATTATGAAGAGTCCTTAAACACATGCAAATTACCTCATCGATTACACGGAGGCGAGATTTTTCTTTCTTTAAATTTTTTTTTAGCTATGTGTCAATTTGTGTGCTCTTTTTTCCTAACTTTTTTAGGTGATTTTTTTTTAATTTTCCGTCTGTTTTATTTATCTGCGCGACTAAAGCTTCCATACCCATCTAATCTTTTTTAATAATTTCTATGTTCTGGTAATATATCGTTAACTTATGTTGGATTAGGTTTGGTTCATTTTCTATATGTGTTAGGACACGCCTACTAATTTCTGCATCTCGACCAGAAGTCAGTCCTTGCGCAAATACTAAATATTTAAAATTGTCTAGACTGAAGTATGCAAGTTTGAAAGTTTATTTACCATAGTTGCGTACGTTGCGAAATAATCTTCGTTATTCTTCTGCAAATTCAGACATGATTAACACTTATGGAATAAAAAAAAATTCAGCTAAATAGTGCTGTGCGAAGTTCCACTGTCTCGGCGAAAGATAATTCCGACGTTTTGCGTGGTAAAATAAAATCTACAAACATTTTATGCTCGGCCGTCTCTAGTTTCCGTAATAATAATAGTAAACAAACCTTTTTTCTGGATCGACAATCGATAATTGTTGTTGATGTTCAACTCTCGGTTTTGGTTGGTTGTTTCTGTTTTACGGCATATCAACCCTTTTCGGGTTATTTAATGCCGAATCCAAAGATTTTGAAGAATTTTTTTTTTAATAGAATATATTTGTTGTTTTTACGTCATTTCTATTTAACCCATAGTTGGGACCCTAACAGGTACTACCACTCCGGGTCAGAGTGGACCTGGGAGCAATGGTAATTAAATAGTGGCTCCACACTCCCCAAAGCCCACAAGCTAGGCCTCACCACTGGATATAGATTAAGGTCATATCCAGGAATGCCCATTGAGGAACTTTTACCCTCTGCAGGGGGGGGGGGGCAGTCGGCGTAATCTAATGCACCACCGACAGGGCCAACTCTCAGTTTTAATAACTGTTTCAATGTACTTTGTAAGGCGTCCATTTTTGTATTATGGGTAAAATACTGAATTTATGGAAATTATCAAAACCGTGTTCAGATTAACCAGGTTTTAGTAGTTTTAGACCATGTTGAGGAAAGGGAACTGTAATGTGTTTCCTTCAATATATTTGCAAATAGAACGTTGACCATTTTAAATTCAAAGCGAATGTATTTTTATGTCGTGAGAAATATTCAATATTCCTTCAAAGCAAATGTCTTTTCATAGCACAAAAATGTTGACCGAAGGGAAACCCGTATGTACTTTTTATTGTAGTAAGCCAAAAACAAAAGTTCTCTGGTACACTTATTTAATAACGCGAGAAAAAACACGAATAATTCGTATTTCTCTTTCTATTGTATTTATGGGTGTGCCAAGATGTAAGAATGGCAAAAAGGGAAGAAAAAATATGAAAATATTTTTACTTTCGACAAGTTTTATATCAACGCACTTATTTGGTTTTCGCGAGTTCCTGTTTTTCCCCCTTCATTATTGATTTTTAAACACTTGTTTGCTTTATTTCAGCTTTCGAACATGAGTTCTTTTGAATATAGGAGGCGGGAGTATTTTAAATTCGAGTGACCTCTGTGAGTTCGATATCCGACGTCGCCGCTGTTATAGCCCCGTTAAAGGCTTACAAAGAAAAACAGAACGCCAAAATAAAGTAACAACATGTATTGCAAAGCATACAATAGGTGGGTTGTTCATCGTAGCTGACGAATGATCTAGGTTGGTCCACCGGATATCGACTGACATCTTACGGCTTAGTCTTACGGTATTTCTTGAGATTGGAATAGTCTATTAGTACTAACTATGGCTAGTTCCACCACAACACCTGGCTATACTAGTAATTTGTTAATATCTTTCTTACTTCTGAAGAGAAGAATAGCATTCTTTGAAACTCCGCGGATTATAAATTTCTTAATATTTTTTTTGTATTCTGTTGAACAATAAATTTCCCAGTAATTTTTTAATTTACAATCTTAATTTTTTACCCCTATGACGGTAATCTTGAGGAACGAATACTACGTTTGTGGTGGTTTTATGATTTGGATCAAATCTCTCGATCATCAGTAAATATTATTTCTTACACTGATGATTACGGAAGCACAAATTACTAGCGTTTGTGAGTATAAAATAATTGTTAATATTTATTTGAAAAATGTTATATATATAGTACATGTATATGTAAGATATATAAAAGAACTAGCAAACAGCCCGGCATTGCCCGGTCGTAAAATACGCTTAAACATGATATTTTGAGTTATGCAGATTCACTATTTATTATTATATTATATTGTACCAAACATATTATAAATTATTTTAGAAATTTTATAAAAAATGACTCGTACGTCACCACCGAGAATCGAAACCAAAACGTTTAGCTTACGAGTTATTTGTTTCTTTGAAGACATGTTTGCTGCAAGACTAAAACTGAAAACATGAACCAATAGCTATTACGTTACGCATGCATATTCGTAATGCCGTCGCCTTATCTTAACCAGGCACATTCCATTATTTTTATTTTCACACTTTTGCACCGATTTTCCCCATTAAAACCCAAATATAATGTTTCGCATAGGTTCAGATACCCTATATATTAAGTTTCATGTGTGTAGACCAAAAACTGACAGAAGAGTTTAGTAGGCAAAATCTTTTAAAGAAATATATGCATACATAAATATATATTGAAAGAGTTTTGTGTTTCCTATAAAACTGTTACGCAAATATTACGACAGTATAAATCATGTAGACTATCTACATGAATATAATTACATGTAATAGTTAACTAAAGATGATCATCCCATAAGAAAATCGAAAAAAGTAATAGGGAATTAATTAAAATGAATGTTTAAAAGAATATACAAATTAGATAGACCTTTTGCACGTGAATACAATTCCACATCCCATATATATAACAATGTTCTATTTTCTTTTTTAATAAATAGAAAAAAAAGGATTCTTAATATGAATAGCAATACACAAAAAATCTAAATTTATAGGAGTATATATATATATATATACATATTAAGTAAGATGATTAATAATTTATAATTATAATTAAAAATTAAAAATCGGTTTCATAAGGAAGTTTGGAAACAAAGTCTCCTCATCAACAATGGGGTTTTTTTATCTAAAGACACCAAAATAAACCTAGCAGTTTTAAGTAAGGCAGATGTATCTGAAAAATATTTCAAATATAAAGGGAAATAGTTACCGGGAACCCCGAGATTTTCTTTGAAGGATCACAAACAGGACTTTAATATAAACCTTGCAATTAGACTCATCTGCCCCTCAAAATCTGACATAGGATTAGTTATTAAAAATATTCTAGATAGAATTATCCCTAAAATTAAATCCCTAATAAAATACACACTTTGGCAATCTTTCACTCAGGTAATTGATTAGTTTTTGAACATTCAAAATAAAAATAATCTTAAATTTCTTTCTTTTGACATCAAATCCTGTTACCAATCGATATCACCAATCCTATTAAATAAGTCCCTCTTAATGTCACGAAAAATAACTGATATAACACCAGACGAAATGAAAATAATACTCTTAGCTAGAAAATCTTTAATAACCTTTGACAACAAATATTGACCTCAGGTCACTGATCTAGTAGGCCTTTTCCTTTTAGATGAAATTCATAAAATACTCCATTAACAATTCAAATTGGAGAGGGCCTATACAGAGATGATGCACTTTTTGTAACAAACTCGACAAATAATCATTACGAAAAAAGTAATTAAATACTTTCATAAATTCTTTAAAAATTATGGACTTACTATAATGATCGACCCTAATAAAAAAAAATCGCTAATATCTTCGACGTAACCTTAAATCTTGAAAACTCTACTTTTGAACCTCATCATAAACCAAACCAATCTGTACTATATGTCCATAATTAATCAAACCACCCTAAGTCAATATTGAAATCAATAGTTCCCAATGTCTCTTTAAGAATTTCTAAACTATCTTCTAACAAATCTATATTTAACAAAAACACAAAATATTACAATGAGGCCCTTAAAACTCAGGAAACAAATCACAAATCAAATACCTAAATAAAAACAATAAAACCACAAACTGCATTGAAATTAAAATAATTTCAATAAACCTACTAAAAACATAATAACCTATAATATGGCTATCTCACTCCGCATACGAATGACAAAAAATAATCAAAATGCAATACAAAACCAAATTAAACCACCAGCATTAGCTACTAACACAAATAAACCTCAAACCAAAATTCGTAAGCGTAAAAACAGACATAGGAAAATCCTATGGTTCAACCCCCCATATTCTAAAAATCTTGAGACAAACATAGCCAGGGAATTCTTTAAAATATTTGATAAAAACTGTAAGGCCCCTCATATATACAATAAAATATTTAATAAGAACACAGTCAAAGTGTCCTACTCAACTATGCCAAACCTTCATCCAAAAATAATTAGTTCTAACAATAAAAAATTAATAAGATACAAAATGCAAATATCGAAACTATACAAGGCTGTAACTGTAGAATAAAAATAAATGTTCTCTACAAGGTACCTACAAAATAAAGAAATGTGATTTATAGCTGCATAGTGTCACAACCCCAAAATACAAATTATGTTAATAGCAGCCATACAAATCCCTTTTCACAATCTAACTCTTCCACACATATATTCAATAAGAACACTCCAATTAACCAATCTACCAATCAAATACAGCCAAACCTATTACATACCAATGCCACTCTTAATCTAACTGACAACAAATATATTAAACAAAATGTAATCTACTTTGGTTTTTTTTTTTTTTTTTTTTTATTACATTTTCACCCCAAACAAGGCAAATTGCCACTTTGGTGTAGGGGGCTACTATCAGGGGCAACAACTACTGGGGTACTATGTAGGGATTTGGGCAGCAAGGTGTCGGTTCACGTTACACTTGAACTTCTGCACGTCAGTACTGTTGGGGAAGCAGGGACCTGGAATGGAATTCCAGAGTCTTGCGGTTCTGGGGAAGAAACTATTGGAGTAAAAAGATCTTTTACATCTAGGGACCTCTACAGTGTGGGGGTGGGATCTAGTAGCCTGTCGGGTTTGTCGATGGTGCTCGCGTCGTGGGGGCACAAGTGATTGCAGTTCATCAGAGCATTCACCACTAAAATACTTGTAGAAAAGGCAGAGAGATGCAACATTTCGTCGATGGGACAGAGGCTGAAGCTTAGATGCCAGTTCAGGGCCTATCAGATTTGCGACTCTCTTTTGAACCTTGTCAAGGAGCGAGAGACTAGTAGCAGATGCACCAGCCCAGATGTGGCAGCAATACTCCATACATGGGCGAATGGTGGCCTTATAGAGGTACAGGATACTTTCGGGTGTTAGTAGTTTTCTAGCACGGTAGAGAGAGCCTACCTTTCTTGCAGCGGCCCTGGCAATGCCTTCAATGTAATTGTTCCAACTCATGTTTCCTGTGAACGTTAGGCCAAGGAGTTTGAAAGATGGACTCTCAGATAAAGGGTCGTTGGCCATTGCTATTGGTGGTAGAGAGGGTTTCTTGTAATTATTGAATGAAACTAGTTTAGTCTTGGCAGCATTGAACGCGACCAACCACTTTTGTCCCCATTCCACTACAGATTAGAGGTCTTCCTCTAGTGTTTCTGCCATTTCTTTAGAAATGTGTTCATTCGTCTTCCTGTCGTGTCTGCCATAGAGTGTAGTGTCATCAGCATATATACCCATCTCAGAGGCAATGTTGTCGGGGAGGTCATTTATGAATATCAGGAACAATAGAGGTCCAAGGATAGAACCCTGGGGCACTCCCGCATTTATATTATATTGTTTAGATGTGCGACCGTCGAGGACTACCTGGATTTTTCTCTTATCTAAGAAGGATTTAATTATTTTAAGTATTCTACCAGTGATACCGTAAGATCTAATCTTCCTGAGGAGACCCTCATGCCATACCCTGTCAAAAGCCTTAGATATATCTAGAGCTACCGCTCTGCCTTCCCCCGCTTTGTCCAGTGATTGGTATATACGTTCAGAGATCACGGTGAGGATGTCTGCTGTGGAACGGGCTTGTCTAAATCCATATTGTTTGTCAGTCAGTAGTTTAGCATCTGTAAGATGATGGACTAGAGCATGGTTAATTATGGTCTCAAATATTTTGGCAAAAAGTGGGAGGAGGCTAATGGGGCGATAATTTGATGGGTCTGTCCTTTCGCCAGAATTCTTGAATACTGGTACAACAGAAGCAGTTTTCCAACAGCCCGGAAAGCAAGCTTCATTAAGACATTTGTTGTAGAGTTTGGAGAGAACTGGAGCTACTTCGGCTGAGTACTTTTTTAATAGCACAGCTGGGATAAGATCGGGTCCACTTGCTTTTGAGGTGTCAAGGTTTTTTATGATAGCATGCACCTGAGCAGGGGTGGTTTTCAGATCGTCTAGTGTGGCGTCTGTCCGCATAGGAAAGTCAGGTAGGGGGTGGTTGGAAGGGTCCAGTGTGGAGTTTGAGGCAAACCGACTGGCAAGCATGTTAGCCTTGTCGGTTGCTGAGGAGACAACCTCGTGATTGTTGGTTAGTGGGGGAATTGTTGATTGCCCATTATTTACTACACTGTTGTAGATTTTCCAGAAGTCTCGAGTTCCTAGTTTTTGTGCTTCGATGCGCTTTTTAGTGGTTTCCGTAAATTCTCTCTTAGCTGTCGCTATTTCTTTCTTAACGTTATTTCTAGCTTCTATATACTTCAGTCTGTTTGAACTGGACTTATGTCGGTTAAACCTACGGTATGCATGCTGCTTTTGAGTAATGGCAGTTGCACAAGTCGACGTAAACCATTGGGGAGAGTGGGGCTTACTATAAAATTTCCGCATGGGAACATGCGCTTCGATTGCAGTTTTGAACCAGTCAGTGGTCTCGTTTGCACACTGTTCAGCAGGGAGAGAGAAAATATTTTTCCATGGAGCATCTCTAATTAGTTCCCTGATGGCTTCACAGTCAGCCTTATTATAATATCTCGTTGTTTTGAGCACTGGCTCTTCAGTTTTGGGACTAGAGTTTAGGGCGATTTCAACCATTATCACTGCATGATCAGCGTTCCCGAGTGGGCTGTGGGCCTTCGCTATGCAGTCATCGGGAACTGTGGTCAAAAACAGATCTAGAAGTGATGCGTGTTGTTCTTCCTGGTCAGGGAAACGGGTTGGAAACGTAACAATTTGTGATAGGGAGTGAGATATAGCGAAGCTATGGGTTGTGCTGCCCGCTGCATCTGTGTGAGTAGAGAATCCAAGCCAGTTTTTGTGGTGGACATTAAAGTCACCAAACACATGTATTTGTGCGCTAGTGTCGAGGGACAGTGCCGTGTCTATGCTGTCAGATACTTTGTTTATTATGGAGCAGTCCTGAGTCGAGGGAGAGCGGTAG
Organism: Euprymna scolopes; assembly: GCF_053919585.1. Lineage (NCBI taxonomy): Eukaryota > Metazoa > Mollusca > Cephalopoda > Sepiida > Sepiolidae > Euprymna > Euprymna scolopes. Next base: position 171,521,458 of record NC_136485.1, on the reverse strand, counting down.
AGAAAATAATAGTAGCTAATACTGTGTTGCACGTTTAGTCTAAAGCACATAAAGGCTTGATCATCTGTTTCTAGGTTTGTTTCTCTAGTCAAGGGAAGGGTATTACGAATGTAAACTCCAAGTCCGTGCATATGTCTGTCAGAGTCCTTACGGCAGAGTGGGAGATATCCAGGCATGTTAAAGTGGTTAGAGGGAATGGAGGAGTGTAGGTTAGTCTCACTTAGTGCTAAGATATCCGGGGTATTTGTTAAGAGAAATGCTTCAACATCAGCTAAGTTAGTTCTAAGCCCACGGATATTTGTGAATGAGAGCCTCAAGGGAGGAGGCAAGTTGAATTTGTTTGTCCCTAATCCTGGTTTAAGCTTATTTTTAGATTGTACTGTTCCACATCTGAACTTATTAAGCATAGAATTTCAACGCATAAGCACTCTTTTAAAAATCCTTCCTTGAGAAAACAGATTACTTTATCTAAACATATATGGCGACTCAATAATAGGAATATTCCCTTCAATTTAAAATGGGGAATAATACGATCTTATAAAGCATATATGCCGGGGAACAGATTCTGTGCAGTTTGTAGGTATGAAGCCCTCAAGATTTTAAAATATAATTAAAATAAAACCTTTACCTTGAACTTAAAAGATGATTTTTTTCCGGAAGCATTCATAAACGGTGGTTTAGATTTGACAAATTTAAGCCATCATAAATCATAAAATTATCTTATTACTAATCTATCTTAAAATTTATAATTTATAAATTAATAATAATAATAATAATAATAATTATTATTATTATTATTATTATTATTATTATTATTATTATTATTATTATTATTATTATTATCTGATATTTTACCATTATGTTCTATTTTATTTTATGTTATTATTTATTTCACTTTGAATTTATATGTTACTATTGTATTAATATAAGTTCTACAAATATTATAATTACTAATTTAAAACAAATATATATTATTTTTATTTAATAACTTCCAATAGGATTCATTTATTATAGTTAAATTCAACTATTAAATAATTAGTGTTTATCTCTCTTTAAACAGATAAATTCGTTGTTTTCTGCTTGAATACATTTATCTCCCTTTGTAATTGAAATATTTCAGCTGATTTTAAATTTTACGTCACTAACGATTTTAACTGTTAATATTGTTCCATAGTTCTTTATATTTTGAATATTTTTCAGATACATCTGCCTTACTTAAAAATGCTAGGTTTATTTTGGTGTCTTTAGAAAATAATATCCAATATTATTGCTGATGAGGAGACTTTGTTTCAAAACTATATGATAAAATTATTGTTCAAGACTCAATGTCTATCACAATAAAAACATCGTTTCCGAAACGTACGATTGATTTTGTTTTGTTCTTCCTTATGAAACAGATTTAAAATTTTTAATTTTAATTATAAATTATCAATCATCTTACTTAAAATTAATTTTTTTTTTTTTTTTTTTTTTACACAGTGATCACCACTTATCAAGGCCCGGAAGCCACTCAGGGATAAGGGTTATTGCAAGTACATTAAGTTAGTGAGGAGATTTGCTGAAGTGTTTACTTAAGGGGGCGGTTCATTAGGAATTTGTTAACATTGGACTTGAAGACATCCAAGTTGTAGTCCGGAGGGAAGCAGGCAGACGGAACAGAGTTCCACAGGCGTGCAGTTCTAAAAAGAAGCTTTGTTCATGGAATCCGCATTTTGATTTAGGCACAGATATAGAGTGGGGGAAATTTTTCACAGTGGATTCAGCTAGACGGGTGTTTTTCCTGAAAGATTGGCGAGGGGGGACCAGAGATTGGAGTTCAGACGAGCATCTGCCATGGAAATAACGATAAAACAAGGACAGGCTCGCAACGTCTGTTCTGTGGGAGAGAGGTTGCAGGGTAGAGAAAAGGGCATCCCCCACTAAGCCACGAAGTATATTTTGTACTCTGTCAAGGCAGGATAGGCTGTTTTTAGCAGCTCCTGCCCAGATATGGCAACAGTATTCCATCCTTGGACGTACTTGGCTCTAGGATATATATATATATATATATATATATATATATATATATATATATATATATATATATACGTATTGAGCTTATTATATATCTACATTACAACGAGCACTGTTTTCTTTTCTTTTATTTTAATTGTATTAATGAATTTACTAATACATTAAAATATACTCTGCTCTTTAAGCTCTTGTTCTAATCCCCTAAGTATATATATATATATATATATATATATATATATATATATATATATATATATATCCTACACTTTTATTATTTAATGCATTCTGTCTCTCTTTCTCTCTTCTATCTGTCTCTCTCTCTCTCTCTCTCTCTCTCTCTCTCTCTCTCTCTCTCTGTATATATATGTATATATACACACACACACACACACACACACACACACATATATATATATATATATATATATATATATATATATATATATATATATATAGTTAGTTATAAAATGTATATGGCGATTAAGCTACACTGAATATTCCGCGTTTCATCCACTCGAGGATTCTTCAGGCTTATGCGCTCTTAGAGTGGATGAAACGCGGAATATTAAGTGTAGCTTAATCGCCATATACATTTTATAACTTACTAACTAGCTCTACCTACGTATTGAGCATTTTTGAAGTAAATACTTAAAGTTTACGCATAAATCTATACTTTCGTATATTAATTTTATGTGAGTAAATTAAGTAGTTATATATATATATATATATATATATATATATATGTGTGTGTCTTCTACACTATCTATTGATTCACAAAAATTTTCTACTTTTCTGGTTTCTCTTCATCCACCATCTTCTTTATTTTTCCTTCTCTCTCTCTCACTCTCTTTCTCTGCTTATTTTCTACCCCAGTCACTTTTTTTTATTTATGCCTTATTCTTCTTATCTTTCTTTCGTTGCCCTTTCCTCTCTTTTTCTCTTTTCCACTTTTTCTTTATTTCTTTCTCACTCTCTCTCTCTTTCGCTCTCTCTGCCTCTCTCTCTCTTTCTTTTTCTCTCTCTTACGCATGTCACTGTTTGACATGCCATCCTCGTAAAACGCCGCAATCTATTCATAAAACACGGCTAAGGTCATTTCTGACACATATGTCAGAACTAAAAAGTCATTTCGTATTAAATCCGCACCGCAATTAGGCCTACACCATTCTCACAAAATACACGTGCCGTCGACCGGATGTAAATATGATCCGTCGGTTACGTTTTCTTCCGGCACAATGTTCTCATCTGAGGATGACCAATCGCCAAACACGGACGCCATCTTGAATGCATTATCTGTAAACAGTATCTTTATTTACTTTAATTTTCCTATAAAAGAAATCACTAGTTGTTATCAAATATATTTATAGATCTGAACTCTGTCACGTTATCAACTCTAGAAAACTTACAATTTTTAATAAAACTTACATGTTATAAGCTCATTAGTTTAGATAGAGCTGAAAGGGATCTGGAAGATCAAAAAAGTCAAGATAACCCCACTTAAGAGTACTAGGAACAATACCGAAAAACTTTGAAAACAGAATGAAAGATATTGGAATCAAAATGAGAAGATACAAAAAAAAAATAATGAAAACTGCAGAAATATTAAGGAAAATCCTTGAATGCAGAGACTTATACACAAAAAGTTACAGATACTATAAAATGGAAACAAAACAAAACAAACAAAACAAATGTCAGTGTCGAACCGTCCTTTTGTCGATACAACGCACAAAAGTCTTTTTTCTTTTCTTTCCTCAACTTGCAATAAATCCTCGTGTATTCGATATTATCTTCCACCGTTCGTTGTCGTTATTTTTGACAGCTGTCGAAAAAAAATAACTCAACTCCCATCTTTTAGAATTCATCTCATTTAATAATCACCAATTGTGTACATATGCAAATTAATGGCATACGTTGTTCACCAATGAGCGAACTACAAAATTATGCTTGTCTTTCCTTGCTTACATTTTCTGCAGCATTTTACAGGCTAAGCAAATACGAAGTCGTTTGCGAGAGTGATGATTTCTATTACAGACACAAACTGGGTATACAAAAACTATTTCAGATGTAAAACACAAAAGAACATCACATGGAATCATTAAAACTGAAGCAGTATAATTGTAAGTTAAACCCCTGCGCCTCTGCATTTTGCCCTTTCTTTAATGCTTTTTTGTGCATGTCACCATAACTTAGCACTACACGCGATAAATGAGTAGGGTTAAGGAGGATGGAAAGACCGAAGAGAGAAGCACTAGCCAGACCTCCGCTGGCTAAGTGCAAAAAGGACTGGGGCCTTGGGGAAGCTTATTGCCACCCAAATTCTAGTGAAGACCAATGGTCGCTGCCAACGAGAGATTAATGGTGAGCTGCTGTTGCGATAACGCAAATATATCTATAAAGGTTATCAAAAATGGTGAAGAGTACTGGAAATCTGAGGAGAACTTGTTCCACATAGACTTCAGAGTAAATCACATATTGTTCTCAAAATCTTTGATTATGGCTTTGTGACTACCCCTAGTTAGTAGAATAATGATAATAATAATAATAATAATAATAATAATAATAATAATAATAATAATAATTCTTCGTTTATCAACGTCTCTCTGGAAAGGGTGGGATTCATTTCCAGAGGATTTCCCTTAATCCCAGCTCCAAACCAGGAGCTTCAAAGATCAAGAGTTTTCCTAAGGATGTTGGTGGTACCTGCAATAGCAGAAGTCTGAAGGCCGCCTAAAACATCGGTGATTCGTAGTTTTTCAAATATTCTTCTAGACGACTTAATACTACACCTAGTGTACCAACTACGACCGGGATTATTTGTGCTTTAACCCGGTGTATACGCCTTATATCTCCAAGTCCAATGGAGTATAATTGCTCCACTTTTGGTTCTCCTTCTCTCTCACATTCCTGTACCAGGGTACTGAGAAGTTTACAATCTGCCAGTTTTTTTAGACCTTATCAATGATGACCTAATCCGGTCGATTATGTTCCAATTGCTTGGTCGTTATGACACTTTTGTCCCACCATACCTCTACATTGCCATCCTCACTTGTTCTCACTTCATTAGGCACCTCCTCAATCCACGTTCCAGCACACTTCACCCCAACCTTCTTACAGACCTCATATATATCCAGTCCCATACGATCGTGTCTTTTGCGGTACTCTCTCTCTCTCTCTCTCTGAGCCAATCCACTACACCCTGATGCAAGGTGTGCAATTCTGAGGTCTTACCACAAATCCGGCATTCTGCAGCAACTTCCTCTTCTAGAACCACTGTTTTGAACAATTGTGTTCCTAATTCCAGCTTTTGTGTTGCACAAACAAAAGCTTCAGTACTCTTACCCATATACCAAGGTCTAAGCCATTGCCATGATCTTTCATCAGCAATTTCTGCTATATCCTGGAAAAACCTGTGCATTTTCTTCCCAGCCGGTTTCTCTGCCCTATCTCTATCCATACGTTTCGCATAATCAGCCTTGGTCTCATATGCCTCCACTTCATTGGCCATAATAATATTGATAATAATAACGAGAGAAATTTGAATCAGAGAGAAGGTTGATAAAATACAATGAATAGAAATAATGAAAACAGTTTAAATCTTAAGGACAATTGTAGAACGCAGAAACCATTCATTATAAAGTGCTAGCTTGTAAGTTGAATAGTGCAATAGAAATAAAACATAAACAGGGAACAAAAAAAACGAAACTGAAAAACGTTAAGTTAATTATACGACCCTCCCTTAAAAATTGTGGCGTCTACATCAGATGGCGCTACACCAAAGAGTCGTTAAGGGTTCAGAAGGATCGAGAAAGAGCACTCACTAAACCTCTACTGGAAAAGTGCGGAGAAAAATGGGACCCTGTGAAGGATTTTGTCACCCAAACTCTAAGGAATATCAATGTCGGTTACCAGCGAAATAAAATCAATGATAAATGGTTATTGTGATAACGCAAAGCCATTTGCAATGGTCAACGAAAAAGGTAGAGAGCACTAAAAATCTGGAGGAACTTGTTGTCGCTTGAACTTCAGGGAACACCACTGATTATTCTTAGTGATTAATTGCTGATGATGACCTGTGTGAGAACTCCTAGTGAGTAACAATATTAATATATTTTAGGAAGTAGCCTTTTTATAATATCAGGTACGACAATAACACAGATTAAGAACAGAAAAGTAAGGATAAACAAAACAAGAAATCAAGAAAGAAATTGGCCACAAAAATGATAATGCAATGCTATTACAGAAGCAATTTATGGAGGATGTTTACTGACTAATCGAAATCTAACAAACGAAAATGATGTAACAGAGCAGGAAACAATAAATGGAAAAATATTTACACTGAAACGCAGGAGATGACCAAAATTACAGAAACTATAATAGTCGATTTTACAAACCACCCCGGCGTCTTCCGGGAGGCTAATATGCAATAGACGTCATTCATACGTTTAACAGATCCTATCACAAACCTAAGCAACTTAATTTATGCTGAGACAAATTAATACGTATGAAGATACAGTAGAAACAAAACTTCACGAAAAGAATGAAGCAGATTTGAAACATAAACCAGAAAATTTCAAAACTTTCTTTTTCTTTTTTTACACAGTGATCACCACTTATCAAGGCCCGGAAGCCACTCAGGTATAAGGGTTATTGCAAGTACATTATGTTAGTGTAGAGATTTGAAGAAGTGTTTACTTAAGGGGGCGGTTCATTAGGAATTTGTTAACATTGGACTTCTAGACATCCAAGTTGTAGTCCGGAGGGAAGCAGGCAGACGGAACAGAGTTCCACAGGCGTGCAGTTCTAAGAAAGAAGCTTTTTTCATGGAATCCGCGTTTTGATTTAGGCACAGATATAGAGTGGGAGAAATTTTCCACAGTGGATTCAGCTAGACGGGTGTTTTTCGTGAAAGATTGGCGAGGGGGGACCAGTGATTGGAGTTCAGACGAGCACCTGCCATGGAAATAACGATAAAACAAGGATAGACTCGCAACGTCTGTTCTGTGGGAGAGAGGTTGCAGGGTAGAGAAAAGGGCATCCCCCACTAAGCCACGAAGTCTATTTTGTACTCTGTCAAGGCAGGATAGACTGTTTTTAGCAGCTCCTGCCCAGATATGGCAGCAGTATTCCATCCTTGGACGTACTTGGCTTTTATATAGATAGAGAATTGCATCAGTAGTGAGATATCTTCTGGGGCGGTAGAAGGAAAACTAAGCTAAAGTTGTAAATATTAAAGAAAACAAAAGGAAATATGACTTACAGTCGACTCCATAAAATAACATGAGATAGCAGCAAGTGAAGGAAGACTGAAACGATGCTGATGATAAATCAGACCAAATAGGATGTTTGAAAACAATGAAAGCTATAGTTTTACCAAAACGAGTAAAGAACAAAAACAGAACAATGGGACCCGACAAAAATAAAACACTTCTGGGGCAAGATGTGGGGAAAGCGACAAGACCACAACAGAAACGCCAAATGGCTGAAAAACAGGAATGAAGAGCATAAAAATTTGAAAAGAGAACATAAATTACTTGCTGTACTGAAGCGACACGCACACTATACGGGTTGAACCCGCTTCCTCCGAAATAGGAAGTTTCGTGGGAGTATGACATTTACAAGCGGTCTCTGATGGCAAGCTTTTGTCTCTTGAGACAATGGCATTCTGCGCCTAGTTTGGTTCACTACAGCATCTGTTGTGGCTAAATAGTCCAATTTTAGATTTGCAGCTACGTTGCCAGTTGCTGCAGGTGTAGTCAACGGTAGGGATAGTTGAGGTGGCGGGTGTGGACTGTATCCTGTCTTGCCTTTGGATTCTCTTTTCTTCACATTGTCTTTCTCTCTTCTTTTCTGCTAATTCCATGTCACCCTTGACCGTTACTCGAGATATTGCGGATGAATGTTCCAAGTTTTCAGTTCTCTGTTGCAGGTGTCCTTGTACCGCAGAGTTGATCGTCCGATTGACCGTGTTCCAGAGACGAGCTCACCATACAGGATGTCTTTTGGGATGCGACCAGCTTCCATCGTGCACACATGACTGAGCCAACGTAAGCGTCTCTTGCTTAGAATGGCAAACATGCCAACCTGGGACAAGGCAACTGAAGAAAGTGAAGTGGTCTTTAGTCATGTGTAGATGTCTGTTAGGGGGGGGGGCGATGTTAAGTTCTTGCAAGGCGTTGATGTCCTCCAACATTGAGCAGCCCCTATTCCTAAATGGTCACCTATCTGGTACTGTACAGACTCGAAGTTGCTTAACTTCGGTGATCAAATGAAAACATAGATGTGAACGTGATTATACCGTATAGAAGGATCAGAAATAAAAATTACTGAAGAAATATTCAAGATAACTCTAAGGAAACTATAAATTGAACAATAGAATCTATGAAAACGAAGACAGTCTGTGACCTCTTTCGTTTCTTTTACTCTCTTTTCTTTATTTACGTCGGTTATTTATTTACGTCACCTTTTATACTCCTGCTCTGGTTTCTACTACTAGTCACTAGATCTATCTGCCTTGACATAATTTTCTCCTTCTATTTCCCTCTTCCCACCAATTCTCGTCGCATAAACTCATCAATACATCATGTATAACATGAAATGTGTAAACAAGTAAAACTATCAATGTTTAACTCGTATATTTTTTTTACATTTTCATCCGAATCAAGGCACATTGCCACTTTGATGTAGAGGGTTACTATCAGGGACATAAGCTACAGGGGTACTATGTATGAAGTTGGGCAGCAAGATGTCGGTTAACGTTACACTTGAACTTCTGCATGTCAGTACAGTTGGGGAAGCAGGGACCTGGTAGCGAGTTCCAAAGTTCTGGGGAAGAAACTACTGGAGTAGAAAGCTCTCTTACATCTAGGGATCTCTACTGTGTAGGGGTGGGATTTAGATGGTAGTCGGGTTAGTCACGTCGAGGTCGTACAAGTGCTTGTAGTTCGTCGGAGCATTCACCGTTAAAGTACTTGTAGAACAGGCAGAGGGATGCAACATTTCATCGATGTAGCAGAGGTTGAAGCTTAGATAACAGTTCAGAACCTATCAGATTGGCGACTCTCTTTTGAACCTTGTCTGGGAGCGAGTGACTAGTAGCAGATGCACCAGTCCAAATATGACAACAATACCCCATACATGGGCGAATGGTGGTCTTATAGAGGTATAGGATACTTTCGGGCGTTCGTAGTTTTCTAGCACGGTAGAGAGAACCTACCTTCTTCGCAGCGGTCCTGGTAATGCTTTCAATGTAATTGTTCCAATTCATGTTTCTTGTGAACGTTAGGCCGAGGAATTTAGATGTACTTTCAGATAAAGAGTTTTCTGCCATTGCTATTGGTAGTAGAGAAGGTTTCTTGTAATTATTGAAGGAAACAAGCTTAGTCTTGGTAGCATTGAATGTGACCATCCATTTTTGTCCCCATTTCACTATAGATTGGAGGTCATCCTCTAGTGTTTCTGCTATTTCCTGTTATAGAGCGTGGTGTCATTAGCATACATATATATATATATATATATATATATATATATATATATATATATATATATATTAAGCATGTATGTTTCTCAAAGTTTTTTTTTGTATATATTGTAATCACATGAATTATATGCTAAAATATTTCTCAGTTTTGGGATTAAGTTATATTTGAAAAAGAAAAACGAAAAATTTAATTGTTACGTTTAACCGCAATTAATTCACAAAGTGGCACATCTCTTATTGAATTTCTGTCTATAATTCATTGTGTGTTATATTTTAAACGTCTCATTTCCCTGCAATATCTATTACTCTTGTTTCCAACACACACACTTTCTCTCTTTTACTCGCTGTTTCTTTCTCCCCCCTCTCTTTTTCCCTCTCTCCCGCTCTTTAAAAACATATTAAAATAGTCCATGATAAACATTATAAACATATTAAACTAGTCTATATAATATTAAAATAGGCTATGATAAAAATTATAAACATATTAAACTAGTCTATATATTAAAATAGTCTATGATAAACATTATAAACATATTAAACTAGTCTATATAATGTTAAAATAGTCTATGATAAACATTATAAACATATTAAACTAGTCTATATAATGTTAAAATAGTCTATGATAAACATTATAAACATATTAAACTAGTCTATATAATGTTAAAATAGTCTATGATAAACATTATAAACATATTAAACTAGTCTATATAATATTAAAATAGTCTATGATAAACAAAATGGAAACGAGAAAAAGAAGTTATTTTTTCATTTTGTCGATATTTTTCGCATTTGTCTGGCTTTACAAACTCACTGTGGCCTGATTCCAACAATCTTCTTTCTGATGGATTTCGGTCGAGATATAGCATGATGCTACTTGATGTAAGAATCTAAAAGATGCCATTGTATGGTCAAAAACTAGTCAACAATAAGTGTTAAGTGGATAGGTAAAAGCAGCAATTATTTCCCTTTGTCAGAAATATCGTACATAGAATGTAAGGGAAAAGGATTAAAAAAAAAGGAAAGCGAAAGTTACAAGGCTGATAAAAGTAAACCCAAGGTTCATTTTCCACGCTCAATCTAACACGAGTTCATTATTGACGTAACGGATCGTATTTTTAGTCCATGATTATAAATCGCGCAACGATAACGCCATTCAGTGTGTGCATGGAGACAGGAAAACAAATACCATAATAAATAAGATCCACAGAATTGTAGTATAATATTTCGAAGTACTTTAGCGTAGCAGTCTTTACAATAAACTAAGAATTATTCTTTGTACAATGATTGATTACATTAGTTCTGCATTTTGAACAAATTAGGTGAAATTACGAAACCAATGTACTTAACTGAATCTACAATTGGATGGGGGTGCTCCTTTGGTATTGTCTCGGAAGGTTAAATGAAGAATTACAATGAAAATGCTAGTAGAAGCTTTTAAAATTGCCCTTTGAGTTGCCCAACGTAAACTGGCTGGATCCGTGCTCTTCCAAATCTCGCCTTTCATCTCGTTTAACTCCGGAAAAATCTGACATAAAACAGATCCTGCAGAGCTGTCAAGATAACAATGATAAAGCATCATCGCATTTCGAAGAGTTGTGTTTTATTCGCTCGTAATTGTTAGGAAATATAACATTCCTGTGAAATGTGTGCAATTTTAGTTGAGTAAAATTGGATCGAATCAATTGCGGAAACAGCAGGGATTAAATTGAACGTAAAACTGGTAAAAGACATTAAAGTTAAGAAGAAGAGTAATGGCAATGGAGATAGGTTATTTTTTATCACTGTATTTTTTAAAGTAAATTATACCGAATAATCACGTTGACATATGAATGTACATATATGCATGTACATATATGCATGTACATATGAATATGCATATATAAATGTACATATATAAATGTATATATATGAATGTATATATATGAATATACATATATGAATTTACATATATGAATGCATATATATATATGCATGTACATATATGAATGTATATATATATGAATGTATATATATGAATATACATATATGAATGTATATATATGAATGTATATATATGAATATACATATATGAATGTACATATATGAATGTATATATATATGAATGTATATATATATATGAATGTATATATATAGATATACATATATGAATGTATATATATATATGAATGTATATATGTATATAAATATGCATATATGAATGTATATATATGAATGTATATATATGAATGTACATATATGAATGTACATATATGAATGTACATATATGAATATACATATATGAATGTATATATATATGAATGTATATAAATGAATGTATATATATGAATGTATATATATGAATGTATATATATGAATGTACATATATGAATGTATATAAATGAATGTATATATATATGAATGTATATACATGAATGTACATATATGAATGTACATATATGAATGTACATATATAAATATACATATATGAATATACATATATGCAAAGCAACGGCAGAAATCTTAGTCTGTAAGTCGATAGATTTGTAAATGGTTGACAACATTTAATGCTACTAAGACTTAGCTTCTTTCTTTTGACAACTACAGAAAACATTCTCAACCACCGATTGGCATGACAAATTACACCCTACCATTTACAAGAAGCATAAATTGTACAAATACATTTAGTGCATTGATAAGATTCCCAGAGAGAATCCTATAGTTAATAAAAAAAATAATAAAATTTTGCCCACGCATAGGGTATTGAGCCATATCTGGGTTGGTTCACCTATTACACATTTCTCATTCTTAAACAGGCCCCCAAAATAGTAAACAATCTAATAAGTTGGCCAAGCTCCAACTGCCATCCCCCCCTTCTCAATGTTGCATTCCTGCGGCTGTTTTACAAATATTTTCATGGAATGTGCTTTGATAGACTCATAGCACTAATGCTTCCTCAACATGCAAACTCCCAACCAAGGCGACAAATAGCAAGATGCCATCCCATCACTGCTGAGGTTCCTAGATGCCGAAAAACTTACTATTCTAATAATTTATTCCCATGAAAACCTTTGTAATTCCCTCTGACTGCAATAATTTGTAGAAGTTTAAGTTTACTGTGAACAGATATCTCGCTGCTCAACTCCCCACAGTCCTCTGTCTGATATAATTCAAAATAATAGGCCCTTACCTTCAAGTAGCACTATGACTAGTTTGCTTTGAAAAAAGAGTAATAAAAAATACAGTTCACCGCACTTAAGTGATGGTTAGCCTGGTCACTTCTAAATGGGTGAATATTTGAGGATTACCAAGTGCTGTGTGTGAAATGGTTGGCTATCCTGACATTGTTTCTCGTCATTCTTATCTTTTGTTTCTCACTGGACTAAACAATACGTTTCAGAAGCATTATCTTTGTAACATCAATTTACTCCATTCTTAACGCGTCTATTCCGTATATATGCTTCATATAATGCATATATAGATTTGAGAAGGGCAGCAGAGACGAAATATCCTGATTTAACACATTTTAGTTGTTTATCAATGTACGAAACGGACCGTCAAAATGCAACAATTTTGGAGGATTTTGAAAAAAAAAATGTATAAAAACTGAGTCACTGAAATTTTGCGTAATATTGTTTACTTTAATTTGATATTAAATATTAAAAATCCTGTTTGAATAGTGTGAACTATCAATTAAAAAATACACGAGGTGCCTTAAATAAGTTTCCAGAATTTTTTGTACGGACGTTTAAAATTCAGTATGTTATTGCTATACTTCTTATGAAATGACAATTATTTATGATTTCAGGTTCAAAGAAGCAGCTACAGCAGGAAGTGAAATACACGATACTATAGCTAATTGTCACAGCTGGTAAATTTCCAAAATACAGTCTGGACGTGAGGACACTTTAGAAAAATGATATGCAATAAAATTCTATTTTAAACTTCGAAAAAATTCCACAGAAACGTATACACTTCTTCAAACTTTTCACACACACGCACACACTCACATGTGCTTTTTAAAAGCATCTATCAGTTCGTCGCATGATGCTAGTGTCAGCCAGCGCTTTCTCGTCCTCGTCCACCTTCTTCGCCGCGCACTTTGTTTCTCTTCTCGACCACGAGGTGTATTTTGTCTCCTCTTCTTGTGACGCGAGCTCGCGCACATTTGCTAATTTGCATATGTGCTTAAACAGCTGCTGCTTCTAATATTTTTGCAACATTATCGTGACAGACAAATGAAAATGCTGTTTTAAATTAAAACGTAAGAAAGTAAGGAAATTAACATTCGAGGATTAAATGTGACAGACCATGGAAAATGCTATATCAAATCGAAACATATCAGATACAGATATTTCGATTTCAAACTTAATTGTAATAAAGCGCGCGCTTTCCTGCCTCGACAGTATTAAAAAACCGGCTTCGAAATCTTACAATCTCTTACAATCTACGAAATGGGGTGTTGCGGATCTATCTCAGCTTTATCATTATTTTCATGACATATCCTTCAATTTATTGCCCCCCCCTTGCAAAACATTCACAGCAGATCGACTGAATTTCTTTATTCCCCCTTCTATAACATTCTCACCAAACACTCATCTATCTACAACCACTCTTAATAATTGCCCTCTCTCTATCTATATCTAAAATAAAGCATACATTCCATGAATAAAGTTACTTTGATAAAACTGTCCGCCTGCGGAACTCTACACCGCAGAGCTGCTTTCCAGCTAACTACAACATCGTCGTTTCTAAATTCAATATAAACAAGTTCTTAAATTATGGAATTCAGCACAATCTCCGTTATTACGGATAACGGTATTGACTCGCCGAACTTTCTGACACTCATTAACCATTATACTCGAGCAGCCTTAGGGTCTTTACAGGTGGTGAAATGAACTCTCTCATTCTCTATCTTTCTCTTTTGATCTCTCTCTTTCTCTCGTCAGGCGTGATTTTGATCAGCCAATCAGAACCTTTTAATTTTGATATACAAAAACAACAAGAGGCTTCTTGAAAGAATGAAAATAAATTCTTGCCTGTTGAAATGTTGAATTAAAGTTCACTTCCAATGAGGCAAATAATTCTGTCAGCAGAATGTTAACTAATAAAGTTTTTTTTAATTATTTATTTGTCTTCTCTCACTGTCCTTCTTACACTCATTGACTCTTATCCTCGAATGGCCTTTGGGTCATGATAAGCGGCGATATCCTTGTAGAAAAAACATTGCTTACTCAAATTAGCATTTATGGCGACAATTGAAAGTAAAGAAAATAGAAACATCTGTATGATGTACGTACCAGTCACTGAAAGAAAGATGAAATATTCCAAAAATCACGTAGTTTGATCAAGTAGGGTTTTTTTTTTTTTTTTGCAAATAAATCAGATTTTACGACTAAGTCGTAGTGTTTCCGTCAGCCATTTTAAAATCCGATGAAATAAAAAAGAGGGGACAACTCAAATTACAGTCAAGAGATGAAAACAACTTTACGTTCAATGCAGTTTAGTAAAATCTCTAAAAATCGTAAATTTCTATTTTATTAGTTTTAAATAAATCTACTTGATCGATTTACGTGATTTTTGAAGTATGACATTTTCGTTCTGTAACGAGTACGTACAGACTTTTCGGTATTTTCTTTACTTTTAATTGCCGCCATAAGTGCCAATCTGATTAAACACAAGAAAACAGTCTGTGAGACAAAGCCTGTTAAGAAATGTTTAGACGCAACAAAAATTAGATGCGCCCATTTAATCTATGCATTCAGCGATTTCTTTTCACATTGCAATATGACAGACCAAAAAAATGTTACTTTAAACTTATGTGACAGACCACCTGATTAAACGACAGACTACAACTCTCATAAAAATATGATTACTCATATTAAATAAATCTTAAGCCGAAGACCAATTACATTACATTCTTGCGTACCCCTTTTTTTGCCAAAAAAGAAATAGGTAGTTTAGCCCCGCCGCGCTATCTCAGCCGGTTGTCCTAACATCGCCACGCGAGCCATTGAACAAGACAGGCAACAAATAACACGCAAAGTGGAATAATTATCTCTGACGGGTGACACTCGAGCTATGATATCTTCCCCGATATTCGGTCATACGAGGGCACAGGGAACAAGAGAAAGGGGCAGGACTGAAGGTCTAGACATCTGGTGGCGCCACCTGTCAAATGGTTTTAAAGCCGAAACACCAATTGGCCTTGCAGTGAGACATAGTGTTTTCTTGTCGTCTTCGGCGATTCCATCCCCAAACGAGAGCAATTTTCTTGTCAGAATTATGCGGAAAAGATTCATCGTACATTAATTGATTCACGAAACGATGGAGATGAAAACGAGACTATTTGAGTAGGCAAGGGAGACAATCACGTCATGCAAAGAACCGTTTTTAATGGCTGACATTTATCTCGCCTCCTTCAAGAAATTGTTTTATGATATTGTTATGTGGAACGTAATAAGGCATTTACATTTCAATTGTCAAGATTGCTACTTAAAAACGAACAAATAAAAACATTGTGTCGACAGAATTATTGGCCTCATGGGATTATCATATCTTTAAGTTTATGAACAAAAAAAAACAAATAAACAAATAAAAACGAATTCAACAGTCACAGAAGTCTACAGCATAATTTACTTTGGCACTCCGCTTCCCGTTAGATCACCGAATTTAAGCAATGTTGAGGCCGATTAGTACTAAAATAGATGATCAATTAGGAACGCAAGGTGCTGTATGTGCTCTACGCTTATCTCGGCATTGTTACAGTCGTATAGCACTTCTTTGTGCCACTGGACTCAAGCAGTACCGATTCAGGAGAGGTGTGATTGGAGATTGCGCAACCCTTGCCTTCCGATTACACGAATATATCCATTGTCTCTTGAGACAAAACTGAGTCATCATTATCAATAGTGTGAACATAAATGAGCACGATATAACTCAAAATTACATTTAAAAATAGCTATTACATTTTGTACAGAGACTCCTAACGAAGAGAAATGTGACGTGTCTACCATTACGTCCGCAGATTATAATGTTTTTTACCGGCCAAAAATAGTTAACCGCCCTTTGCAGATGAAAACGAATTAAATAGCAACAGAAGTTTAATCAACCAGTCAGTCGAACAGAGAAGTCACGCAAAAGCCGGTGAAACAAAAAAGAAAACGTGACACAACTATTGTATTTTTAATCACTTTCTTGCATAGATCTAACACATACTTTCACACTGACAAAAAACTTTTGTCTATTCAAACATACAAATGAGCAATTCACTCGTAGAGTTTTCATACTTTGCATATATATATATATATATATATATATATATATATACATATATATATATATATATATATATATATATATACTAGACTACCCGTTGGGTCAGTGTGTTATATTAGCTATGGAATTCATGTATGAGCGTGACACTTGTGATGTAAAGAAAATAGGGTTGTTTTTGACATAACAGAAACATTTCTATGAAAGTATATTAAAATGAAAAAAGAATATAGATTTCTATGAGTCGTTCTGTTTATTATAATTGATCTTTTTTTTAAATTTACAGTTACTAAATGTTATGAAAACTGTACGAGTGAATTGCTCATTTGTATGTTTGAGTAGCAAAAGTACCCGTCGTTGATTGGGTTCAAAAACAGCCTACAGAAAATAGACTCTGATTTATGAAAGTATGATGGGTTATGAAAAGGAAGGGTTATAAAGAGATAGCTTCGAATTTGGACGTATCAAAACCAAAGCAAAATATGATGAAAGTAAAAATAAAATAGATAGACCCCATAATTTATTATACCATACCTGTTCAAACTGAAACACTTATCACAATATTCTGTGGATCTATATTAAAAAACCTTGTTAAACTTTGTGACATATTTCCATTGTATGGAGGTCAGGCGCGAACGAACACCCCATAATTTTATTATACCATATTTCTTCAAACTTAAACATAATTATCAAAGTATACTTACGCAGATAGATATGAAAAGTTTTTATTAAAGTGTGTGCCTATTTCCATTCTGTGGATGCCAGAAGTTTAAGTTAAAACATACTTATCAAAGCATTCTTATGTACATCTAGATCAAAAACGCTTGTCGACGTTTTTTTTTAATTTTTAAATGTCTTATTTCCATACTTGAATGCAGACCCCACAATTTTTATGAACCACCATTCTGCCAGATCAGACATACGCATTCCTGTGTCTCGATACATCTTCTATCATTATATGTAATCAGTTTTTTAAAATCGCCAACCATATAGGAGCTTATTCGTGACCAGACACACACACACACACACACACACACACACACTCCCACACACAGACATTCAGCTTTATATCATATATATATATATATATATATATATATATATTATGTAAATACAGTCATATCTTGCTACGATATGCAGACCGTTTCAATCATATTAGATATTATTAGGCAAGAAAAATTAGGGTAGAAAAACTATTTTATTATAAAAAATATAACAGCATGCCAAAAGATAGACTGACTCAAATTGAAACAAATTTTATAATGGAGATAAAAAAGGAATATCTGACTTACTCACGACTAAAATGCTAGTTTTATTTTTGTGTCTTTTACTGCCCCCCTATTTTTGCTGATGAGGAGACATTGTTTTTAAAGGACAAAACTTTTGTCAAATTATTTACATGGTTAAGCCCGGCTTTGCTCGGGCTCTATGTACTGTTCATAACTTGATGCGCATATGTATAAAATATATATTAAAAGTTTGACCTATGTCCAGGTAACATACATCTAAAACTTCAAGTGTTTAGACCAAAAATTGGCTGAATAGTTTGCTAGAGACCGCAAAGGTCAAATCGTCCGAACATTGCCCCTTTATTAGCCAAATATTTTACCAAAAACCGATTTAAAAGCTTTCCCTATGTCTGAATATGTTTAGACAAAAATTGGCTGAGTAATTTGGTAGAGACCGTAGAGGTCATTTTTTTTAAACTTTGACCCCAGATTTGACACTTTAACATACATTGCTTTGGGCTAAAAACAAATTATAAAGTTTGATCCATGCCTAAGTAACCTATATCTAAAATTTCAAGTGTTTAGGCCCTAAATTGGCAGAGAAATTTGGTAGAGTTTTTAAATAAATACGCGAAGTGAGATCGAAACCAAAACCTAAAGACAGTGAGTCAAGTACGAATACCATTAGGTCAGCTTGACACGTTCGATAAAACGTTTTTTTTTTCAAACCTACTTATTCTTAACATAATGAATCTGTCATGTGAATGATTATTGCATGCGCATTCATGAAACATTTGACAAACAGAGAAAAGTCCGATGACCTCTACGTGAAATTTTTAAATTTTGACCTTTTAGCAACCCTTTTACCGAATGAAAATCGATTAAAAATTCTCCACATGTCTGAATATCCTATATACCAAATATCAAGTTTGTAGATCAAAGATTTTTTAAGTATATAGGTTAGGAATTGTCCTAAGCAAAATCCCAATGTTAACAGTGTTCATTGCTGGAAATGTCGACTTTTTTACATTAAATGAACAATGTATTACTACTGTTAGTTAGCGATTTCCTTAGGAGAGCTCTACTAAATGGCAAGGGGGCAATATCATCATCCGCAAGTATACTGGTTAGCTGTATCGCAGCTTTTCAATATCTATCTATCTGCATATATATATATATATATATATATATATATATATATATATATATATATATATATATATATATATCCTGGCTTGGGGTAGTTGTCTGTCTAGCCGCAGTTACGAGCTGTGATACAGCAAAACAGTACTGTATGTGAATGACTATATATATATATACAAAATGTTATATATTCTTGCACTATTACTGAGCTCCCACGCAATCCTCCCATAACAGACACTAATATTTCGTCTTCAAGTTATTCTTCTTCCCATCCTCCATCTGATATAGTTACTAATCCAATACACCACTCGAGCAGCGCCTCCATCTACAATCATACATCTAGCAATAATAATAATAATAATAATAATAATAATAATAATAATAATATTTCTCCTAACAGCCATCTTAACACTAACAACACTCATTATCCCCTCCAAAATAGTCCTCATACAGACATTGTCCCACCATTTGTTGAACACTATGAATAAAATTCAAACAATTTAACTCATACAAATCAGCAAATTAATTCTAATACCAGACTTCGAGCTTTTAATAAAGTACATACATATATCGGCGCTACTTAAACATTAATTAAGAAAAGAATATCAAACCACATTTCTTCTTTTAACAACCATAATTCTAATAATAACCGAGGAACTTCTCTAACCACTTTAATTAAAAAACTTAACTCTAATAATACCCCCTTCTCAATCAAATGGACTATCATAAAAAAAGTTAAGTCTTATACTCCAGGCTCTAAGTCACGTCGCCTCTGCACAACCGAAGCTATAACTATAATTACTTCCCCTCAAAGTAACAATATAATAAATTCTAAAAATGAACTAATCTCTTTCTGTAAACATAAGTCCAAATTTAATTATGGCAAATTTGAAATTACATAGTTATTACTTTTACCTTTTATATAGATATAAAAAAATTTTTTCTTTAACTTTATCGTTTTTCCACATACTTCTTAATACTTTATAATTTAATAATCCTTTATTTTAATTCTTTCTCTCTTCTTTGCATGGCCGGTTATTTATCTGCATTTTCTGCTTTATTCTTTAAACTTTCCTATCTATCTAATATATCAATCTACCCACACTTTCATATCTTGCATGTATATTTACTTATATTTTACTATATGCATTTATTTACTTTTTTTCTTGCTTTTTCCTGAATTTGCAGATACCGGCCATCCTCTCCCATTAAATAATTTTTATTTAATTTTTTTATTTTATATTTTATATTTTATTTTTATTTTTATTTATTTATTTATTTATTATTTATTTTCTATTTATTTATTAATATATTTATTTATTTATTTTCCATTTAGTGTTTCTAACAACTCTTGCTGACATTTTTTTAAGTGATGACCTGTACATTTTGGTTAACCTATATTATTTTGCCCTATATATTTTTTCTCGCCTTTAACATTTCCTGTCTGGGTCATTTTGACATTTGTTTTCCTTTATTTTATATTTTATATTTTACTCTATCATCATTTTTTCTCTCTCTCATCTTTTTCTTCCCTGATCTTTCTTATTTATATTTATGTCTCGGAAGTAGAGTGAAAAGTATATCTTATTTTTCCTTTATTAATATTATTGGAATCTTTTCCTTTTTTCCTTGTACACATTTTTGTGAATTATTCCATGGATTTCTGCCTTTTGATTATTATGGACCATCTTCTTCCAATTACGGGGTTTCCTTGGATTTTACTTGTGCAAATGGAAATTCTTTTAACTTTCTTGAAGTTATACATTTGGATTTTTCCGTCACTGGATTATTTATCTTCCACCAGACTATCCATTCATGTGTAATCACCTTTCTTCACCATATTCCCTCTGCTTCACTTTTTTGTTTTCAAGTAAGATCTTTGACTTACTTGTTGTTTCATCAAATACTTTTGCATGCAAAATCCGATCCCGCATTTTGCTAATTCCTACCCTCTGATGAGAAGGGAAGTATTTCGTCGAAACTCCGCGGATTAAGGACTATCCACTTATCTAGTGTTTCCTTTTCAGATTAAATATGTTTTTAACTCTTTTCAAAGTGTTTTTAACATGTTTTATTAACTGTTTGCTCGTATATATATATATATATATATATATATATATAGTGTCGCTCTTGGACTTTTAGTTTCGGGGTAAATAGAGTTTGAAAATATGGAGAAAGATAGACAAATAAACAGACATAGTTTATTTTTATATACATATGTGTGTGTGTGTGTGTGTGTGTGTGTGTGTGTGTGTTTGTGTGTTCAAGCATGTCTGATTGAATATGACTGAGTTATTCTTTCTGTTGTTCAATTCGTCGAGCGGTCTTTTTTTATTTCGGCTGGCATGTTGTATGTTATGGTGCCCAATAGTTGTTGTTCAACCATATTCTTCTCCAGGGCTTTTAATCGGTACATCCGATCGTCGTCATGAGCGATTGTCGTTGTAGTCATTTTCTTTGTTAAGGCTTGGTATATTTATAGTTAGTTCTTGTTATAGTTTTTATATTTGTTATAAAAGTTACCATAGCGAATTGCCAGAAAAATATAAGACTGTCCTTATAAAAAAGTGATTCACCTCTCATACAATATAGTATAAACCCGACAAATATTTAACAAAGACCTTATAAACATAAACCAACCTTAATCAACAATAATTTTCCCAATACAATCGTTGATAAGCATATAAAACTATTTAAACTCAATACACAATAAAAACATAAACCTTAACCCATACCAAAACGACACCATCAAGTATATTATAAGAACCAATTACATATTAACTAAAAAAGCAAACGAAAAATAATAACAAACCAAATTAAAGATACACCACACCACAGACCAGAACAAAGAGATTAAACTTATAATATATTATACTAACAATCTTATAATCAAACAAAATAATAATACTAACAACATACTAAACCAAGCTAATGTAGTGTATGAATTTTATTTGCTCCTTCAAATAATGTCCCCGAACCCACTCTAAAAACTCATACAGCGCATACATAGGCTACACCACGACAAAACTCTCTCGGCGATTAACCTACGATTTAGTTGACAATAGTGCCATAAAACAACACCTAAGATTCCATGATAAAACTTACAATCGCCCGACATTAGAAATATCTTAACTAACACTACTAAAATTCGATACCTTAAAAATTGCACACAAAGACTAAAGTTACTAGAAGCCATACTAATTGAAAATTACAGCTCTTTATTTGCCTGATCTCATTTAATATCGGGACAATATACTAACTTAACAACTAACAATAAATAACTAAACAGATAATATATAAAATTAAAAAAATCTAAAGTAAAAATAAATAATTCGACGCTACCCATCTTGTACCAACTTTTATAACAATATAATAAAATAGAACTAACTATAAATACAGAAAGCCTCATCAAAAAACAACAATTGCTCCTGAAGACGATCGGATGCACCGATGTAAAGCGCTTGAAAAGAATATGGCAGAACAACTACTGGGCGCCATAATATACAACATGCCAGCCGAAATAAAAAAGACTGCTCGGTTAATTAAAAAGTTATCCAACAAAATCGGGAAAAAGAATTCAGTTGTGTTCAATCAGACGTGCTTGAATAATAACTTGCTGCCAATACACACACACACACACACACACACACACACACACACACATATATATATATATATATATATATATATATATATATATATATAGCCTTCTTCTCTGAGTCAATCTCTCTCTTTCTATCTAATTCTGTCTCCGTCTCCGTTTTTCTCTGACCTTTATCTTTGTGTCACGCCTAGATCTCAACATGATCTCGCCTTTCACGATGCAATCATTAAATACATAAAAGCAACATCAAATTAGAACGATCTTCGAATGCCTCTACGTCCACTGGTTTATTTGTTAGAACACCAATGAATCATTAGATAACCATGTCAATTTCACGTCATCAATTAGCTTCATTTTAGGCGTGACTCACATGCACACAAAATCCTAACTACAAAACGGTTGATGTTGAATTCTATTCGCATAATTCACATTCGTTGCACTTGATAATGCTTTGTTTTCCATGCAAATGCTATTTTTGTTTCATTTCAATATAGCAAGTGAGCTATTTGTTAATTATTTCCGGCTCGTTATGAAATCAGGTCTATTTCTCCATGCGTAATTTACGAGAGAGGAGGCGATTAGATGCAACTTATTGGTATGCTACGTAGTTCCGTCTGTTGATCATCGCGATTAATATACTTTCGGACAAGCGATGCCTACTAGGTAAACCAAAATCGATAGAAGAGATTAAATGATTGCTAACCTATTGTATGACGCATACTCAAACAAAGCCATGCTTTGTCGGCAACATGAGATACGCATACAGTGATACTAGTGCCGGTCCTATTTAGCAAAACCAGCATAAAAGATAAGGAATTGTCTGCTAAATATACTTTAACACGCATACACATACACAAACTCTCATAAATTAAAAAAAAAAAACTTGAATGCCTACTGGAGATAACTTGAATGCCTACTAGACACTATCGGCGAGTGTCTAAGGTCTCTCTGTACAGGGGTTGGTCAGGACAATACGACACGAGGATACTTTTCCCTACAAGTAAATCCGAATTAAATATTTAAACAATATAGTACTCGCGGACCAAATAAAATATCGGTGTGGTTAACCCACTGGCTTTTACGAGGTATTCAACATTTTCTCCAAGTTATGTTATCCCAAGTAACAGCATGAAATGGTTACTCAATCAGAGTAGATGAATGCTTGTCCTTGAATTTAGTGATACTAAAAGGCTACATGAAATATATACTATGACATTATTAAATATTCAATTGGGGAGAGACAAAATTATGTTCTCAACTTCTTTACTAACTCGGTGTTTGAGAAGTAAACATTCGAATATCTGTGTATCTCATATGGAGATCAAATGTTGGACCCTTTTCATTTCTGAGAACTTCGACTGAAGTAAAATATCACACACACACACACACACACATGCATATATATATATATATATATATATATATATATGATGAAAATAATGGAAATAGTATTCCGACAAAATAGAGAAAATAAAAAGGAACAAACCGTATTATGTGTTCATCAACGTTTCGTCTTTATTTCGAGACTTCCTCTGGATGAATGAGATTAAGAAACCAAAAAATATACCAGTACAAAATATTTGAAAATGTTTCACGTGCACAATGTGACGCAGTTCTATTTCAAAGAAACGGAAAATTGATGTTGGAAATTCAAAAAGGAGGGGGGGGCTGGCGCTGGAGACTTCTTGAATCTGCGCTTATCGCAATTTCAAGCACTATTAAACAACGTGAAGGTTTCTATAACATAGCGCCATTAATAAGTAAACTGTTATTAAAAGAACATTATTTAACTGTGGACACAGGTTAACTTTCTCAAACCATTCAAACACCCCCTGTAATAATTAACACATAATCTCAATCAATAAATTACATAAAAACACTCATTTCATTTCTGTTACAAACTTATATTTGAATTTCAACAGATATATCTTTTTCCTAATAGAATATAAACTTGCGTTCATAGTTTTAAATTAAATTAACGACTATATGACGTCACTAAAATCTCCTTCTCTTTAACAGCGCCAGCCCCCCCCCCTCCTTTTTGAATTTCCAACATCAATTTTCCGTTTCTTTGAAATAGAACTGCGTCACACTGTACACGTGAAACATTTTCAAATATTTTGTACTGGTATATTTTTTGGTTTCTTAATCTCATTCATCCAGAGGAAGTCTCGAAATAAAGACGAAACGTTGATGAACACATAATACGGTTGTTACTTTTTATTTTCTCTCTCTCTATATATATATATATTATATGATAACATGAGTAGGTTAGTCGAATTAATTTGCTTGTATATCTGATTGTATACGGCACAATCACGTTGACACACTGGTTCCCATAAGATTACCGAAGTTAAGCAACGTTGAGCCTGGCCAGTACTAGATAGAAAATAAAAAGGCTAGGCGCTGTATGCAGCGCACCGAGTCGTAGAAATTTCCAGGTTGGTATCTGAGGGCCCGTTTAACAAAGGGAAAACTACCGTCGTTACTTGTCTTCCCAAGATAACCATGGCTCTATAATTTAGAGAGCCGAGGTCGCTGTTAAAATTGCATGCATGCAATTAATCTGGAGCAAAAAAAAAATGGATCCTATACCAGGAACTTTTTTTTATTTTATTTGTTTCATTTGTTTAAGGGAGGTGGTGTTTGAGCAACACTACTGGGGGAGCCATGATTTATTATATACTGTTTTGTTTTTAGATTCCTGGGACATGGTTTCACGGTAAACAACTGATGATCTCTGAAAACTAAGGACCATTGTGTGTTCGAGAAAGCAAGTTGATTCAGCGATGGCAGGAAATTAAATGATTTAATGACAAAATAATTTTCCAAGGAAAGACTAAGGAAAAAAAATGTTCATTTTGTTATGTAGTTTTCAAGGTTAAAATATTCCAAAATTATATACGATATGCTATAATTAAGTTTCCAGAAGTGTTTGTAAATTGTTGTAGACTCTTGAAACTTCAGTATGTTATATTAGGTATTGCATCTTATGAGATGACTGACCAATGTTTATGATTTCCAATTCAAATGAACAGCTACTAAAGCTTGATTGTTACAGCTGGTAAATTTCAAAAATACTATCTGGACGTGAGAACACTTTAGAAGAATGATATTCAATAAAATTCTGTTTTAAACTCGAAAAAAATGCCACAGAAACGTATGGGATACTTTAGATTGCTTTTTGACTATCTAGCATTAATCGAGTACCAGTTTTTGAGTAGCATAAAAGATTCAAGGAAGGCAGGGGTCTGTGAGGTATGATTAAAGGTATGGGAGGGGTAAAGAAGTCAGAACACCAAAGTTGATTGACCAAATAAAGAATTTCATGGATAAGACCCGTCTTAAGAGACAATGAGTGCACAGTTTGATGTCAGTGTGGGAACTGTACATACGATTATTTGATAGGAACTGAAGACGCGGAAGATTTACGCGAAGTTTGTGCCATGGGTGCCCCATCCTTGTCGCTGACTATTGGACCAAGATGGGCATCAAGACAGTTCCCCTCCCTTTCTATAGTCCAAACCTTGATCCCTGTGACTTTTAATTGTTTCCTAAGCTCAAGGAAAACCTTAGCGGCCGTCGTTATGAAACAATTGAAAAGATGAAAGAGGCTGTAACGAGGGTCATTGACACACTCACCCAAGGGGACTTCCATGAGGGCTTCCACTAGTTGTTGGAATGGTACAACATATGCATTGTAGACCGAGGAGATTACTTCGAAGGGGACTAGACTTTCATGTGTGTAGTATCAATAAAAGTGTCCATACGAAAAAAATATGATGCAATGCAACCTATGGGTCGATTCTTGGATGTTTATTATTCCTGATATCAGTAAATGACCTCTTTGATAAAATTATGTCTGAGATAGGTACGTTGGCACCAAGCTTTATTCAAGACATATGGGAAAACCGAATGTAAACATATTCAATGTTTTTTTTATCTTTCATATCAACTGAGAATTACTTTGGATCTACATCCAGACATGGCTGACGGAACGAGAGCATGCTATCCCGTGGTTTAAATAAAGGGCTCCGTTCGAAAATCCGTTCAAATTCCTGAGCTCGAAAGAAATATGCCTGAGTTCGACAAGGTACACTTGAAGAATGTCGGAGGTTACATTGACCGAAATTTTGTGAAAAAGACACTCAAGATGTGAACAGTCGTCAAGAAGAATCCGATTAATACAAATTTAGTTTGCTTTACTTACTCATTTAGAATTTATTTTCGTTTTAAAATATTGATTTAGTTGTTCATAGTTTTCGTAAAAACAATTCTGAG
>NC_136485.1:171469460-171489460 GCF_053919585.1 Euprymna scolopes | reverse complement strand
TGCAACAGAGAGATAAAACTTTTAGAGCATTAGCGTATACGTTCAGTCATCATAACAATGCAATTTGCGATACTCTCTGATACATTCCAACGGAAGAAAAAATAGGAGGCATTATTTTTTAACCTCTTTCGTATATATATATATATATATATATATATATATATACTAGCGTGACACGCACATGAACTGAGTAAAATAAACGCAAATGAATGTACAAAATGTATAACGATTTTTTCAATTTTGACCCCTTAAAAATTATTTTAACTATCTAATCACCCATAAAAGAACAATCCATAAAAAAATCCAATCATTTGAAACCCCTAGTGCCGCTTTGCGATTTTTAGTTTTGGGAGAGATAGAGTTTGAAAATATGGAGACAGACTGACATACGGATAGACATATGGACAGACAAATAGACTTATATATATACCGTAATTATCAATTCTTACACTGATAATTGCGTAAGCATGAAACTCCTGTGTCTGTAAGTATGAAATTAATTGTTAAATATTTATTTTAAAAATCTATTATCTCTACTATCATTCCGTGACATCATTTCGCACACGAATCTGTATTTGCATACAGCCGCCACACCGTGATACATAGCGGCTTATGTTTTATTTGGGGTAAATAAAAATAACGCACTAAAACTATAACATGGAAAATAGTTCTCGACAGACGAGATCTATCATCCAGGTTCGTGCATGTCTTTCGTCTTCCATCATAAACACCATTCCAACAAGCACTAGAAACTATGCCAAACCATACCCAAAAGAAATATTTCTCAACCAAATGGTACATGGTTCAATAGAGTTATAAATGATATCAAATAAAATATAAACGTGAAACTAGTGCATGCCAACATGAAACTAATCTCCGCAACATATGTTCAAACGTGAAATTCTGTAATAAGTATTCCAGCATATGGTTCACCAAATATGCAACGATGATAATGGCGCTGACGTGTCTTTACAACTTTAGTATCTCCTAAAATAACTTTATTCCATTATTGTCTTTCTCTTCTCGACGTTGTCCAGGAGTCTCTTTATTTTCATTATTGTCTCGTTTATTAACCTTCTCACACTTTTTCTTAAAATAAGTTACTCTAAGATATATATATATATATATATATATATATATATATATATATATATATATTACAAAATTAATTCAATTAATAAATAAGCTGATTAAAAATCAGTTTTGTAAAATGGACAAATAACGTCTTATAAAATATTGAAATTCAAATTCCATAAATACTTTCGAGTTTGGTTTACACATGTTTTATATTGGTTAGTTTACCTATTGCTTACAACATGGTCGTCTTTACATCCAATGTAAACATGTTTTTTGTTGAGCTGTCCTCTTGAATAATCAAATTCCAACAGCTACCGATCATTATGGTGTTCTCTCGCCGACTTCCTGACACTGATTATCTCTTATCCTTGAGTGGCCTCCGGGCCTTGACAAACGGTTATCCGCTTGTAAAAATAGCAATGTCCTGAATTAGTTTATGTCTCGAGTAAGCACCTCACACAAATTTAACTAATCAATTTATGTAACCTAACGTGTATAAATGCTACTAAAAATGACCTTTGTGTAATGTATGAACAAAATACCTGATAGGAAGATGTAACGACGCGTGTAACAAAGATTTGATTTAGGGTGTAACGTGTTTCTCGCTTTTGTTTCATTCTACTTGAGCCAAGTTTCTCAGAAATAAAGGCCCCATTTCCTGGGACTAACACGTGATCTCTATATAAAATACATAGATATGCGATTATATCCCGTTAAAGTTCCCTTTTATCTCTTAAACAATGAGTTATTAAAGAAGTTGAGAACATAATCCCCCCCCGCCAATTAACCATTAAAATATGTTATAGCATATCTTTCGTGTCTCTTTTTTTTTATTTAATAGACTCCAGGACAAGACTTCATCTAGTCTGGCAAAGCATCCCGATTCATGCTGTTAATTGGGATAACATCACTTGGGCAAAGTGCGCCATTCCTTTTACAAGCTAGTGTTGGTTAACCATACCGATGAGATCTTATTTGGGCCACGACTACTCTGTTATTTTGAATATTTAGTCAGGGTTTACTTCTAAGGAAACGGTATCCTCATGCGAAGCTGTGCTGACAGGCCCCTCTACACAGACACCTTAGACCAGCCATCTAACATTAACAACTTGGCTTTATATATTTCTTCATTACCTCCTACTCCCATACAAAAATACATGGCCATCATTAAATGATCATTTTATGATGGCCATGTATTTTTGTATGGGAGTAGGAGGTAATGGAGAAACAGAAGATAAAAAAGAACCTTATTATTGTTTAGAACTTAAGGTTTTGTAGAAAACTAGTATTATACATATGTATAAAAAATTAAAGAAAATCAAACGTTTTTAAATAGAAAATTATGAACATAATTTGTATTACAAAAATAATGAACAAAAACACCAGATGCATTATCAGTGGGAACGCTGCTGATTTTATTGGGTCAATCAGTTTGTTTATGTGATGAGCTGTTTCTGAAAATACTACTCTCATATTATTCATGCAGTCTCTGGCCTTTGCCTTTATTGCTACTAAACTTAAGAACCCTGATTTGCAAAACTAACAAACATTGGAAAGCACGCCGAGTAAGGAGTGGGAATGAATCTTTAAGTTTTATCCAAAAATTACCACCATTTTCTTTTTCAAATTCTTCTCTAAGAGTAGCAGAATATTTAAGCTTAATCGGTTCATTTTTTTCCTGGACTATCATCATTTATTTTAGGTTCAGTGGGAAAAGGGTTTTTTTTTATCCATTTTTCCGTTGGAATCATGTTTTTTTAAAAAGACATGACACAATCTGAAAAGGAAGAAATATTTTTACATCATCAAATTCTTCGATTATTTACCGCCGACTATATAATTTGTACTCCACTCGGGGTAAATTTATCCGTTTTTCATACTTTACACACACATTAAGTTATTCATATTAATAATATTTTATTTTATTCATACCAATAATATTGTTAGGTCTGCTATAGCGTTTGATATTTATAAAGAGAAAATACGTTTGAGTTTAATCTGTCTAGTACCGGGGGTCCTAATTCCGTATATAATTTAATTGTCATACAACATAGTGTCTTTTTTTAGCAATTCCCGTTCAAACCTGACTTTTGTAAAATATTTCAAAGTTATCAAAGTCCTTAGATATATTGATTAAGGACAAAGATTTTGATGAAGAGATAAAGGAGTACCACAGAATCAATTTTCCATCAGCCAGGGAGCAAGATTCAGTGTTTGAAAAATCTAGGGGCAACCTCAGCGGAGCATTATTTAACCGTATAGCAGGGATGAGATCAGACCCACCCGCCTTAGAAGTCTACGTTTCTTATGATATCAAGAGCAAGAGAAGGGATGAATTACTGATCATTGAGTATTGCTTCTGTCCCTTAAAATGAAATTTGGAAGGGAGTAGCTTATGTCTAAAGTTGAGTTCGGTGTGAACCGCCGAAAAAGCAGTTTAACCTTCTCAGTTGCCGTGCAAGCAACCTCATGATTGTTGCATAGTGAGGGAAGTGTTGATTGCCCAATATTTACATCGCAGTTATAAATTTTCCAGAAATTGCGAATTTCTGCGAGTCAATGCGCTTTCTGGTTATTTCGGCATGTTTTCCCTTGATTATTTCACTCTTATAATTATTTCTTCTTTGAACTTTTGTCCATCGAACTTGACTTATGTTGGATAACTCTGCAGAATGCATGCCGCCTTTGAGTTTAAGTTAGTTCTAAGTTCCGGTATTTGTGAATGTGAGCCTCAAGGATGGAGGTGAATCCTTTTTGTTGGCGTGTGCGTCTAATTTGCGCTGTAGTTATTCAATCATGGTGATACGTTTAAGTAATAACAATATGCATAAAATTAATTACAATGGTTTAAAATTCTCCTAAAAACCAGCAAAATGTTTTTCATAGGTTTACCAAAATCAAAGATGGCGGTCATTTGACCTGAATGACCTCGTAATCTTTATCTTCTCGTTACTATTTTTAGTCAGAAGAAAACTTAGTTTTCTTTTCATTTCCGTTTAGACGAAATAATTTAAACCGCAGGCAACTTATTTTTAACATGATCCCAATTAGTTATCTAATTACGTATATCTTTGACTTGCTTGGGAGGGGGGTGCCTAGTTGTAAAATACGCTTGAATATAATATTTTAATTTGTTCAGATTTCGTATATGTTGATATAGAATTGTGATTTCGAATGTAATAAAAAGTATTTGAGTGCCATCAACTAGAATCGAAACCGAAAGCAAAACTGTACCATTCAAAGCAGGTGACGTTACCACTGTACCAACGTGACACGAACATAAACTAATTAAATATTAAAAATAAAAAATAAACTAAGATGAATGTACAAAATGTATAAAGATTTTCTTTTTTTAATTTTTACCCATTTTTGACCCCCTGAAAACTATTTTAACCTGCTAAAGACCCATCAAAGAACGATCCATAAAAAATCCAATCATTGCAAGCCCTAACACTGCTCTGCGACTTTTAGTTTCGGAGGAGATAGTTTGGAAGTATGGAGACAGACAGATAGATAGTTTTTATATATTAGATTACTTTTGTGACTTGCACTGGCATTGGATGAGTGAAGCACACATTAACATAAATGTCTATCGGTCAACTTAGTATTTAAATAAACAGATCCGAGTTCAAATCTTGTCAGATATATTATATTCAACTATACGCCGATATAATTGGTAAATATATAACTCGCACAATCCCCAAATTGTGGATAAAATAGCAACCTGTGCAATTTTATTTATTAGCCAGTCTGAGAAATTGCCTTCAGGTAGATGGGCTGTCGCATAGCCTCCTTCCAGTCGAGTGATTGGACAGTGTAGGATCAGGTGGTTTGTGTCCTAGAGGGCTTCTATGCACTTTAGGCAGATTAAGGAGTCTATTAGTTACACTTGTGTTTGTTTACCGGGGTCCTTTAGTGTGTTGTTCTGATCCGGTTTGCGGCTGTCCACTGCTTCCTATTATTTGTCGAAAATCTGGGAGACGCAAGGTTGAGTCTTCAATGTTGTCCTCTTCTTTTGCGAGATTTGTTTTTTCATTCCTCTTTCTATATCTCAACTGGGTCCAATTTTTTTTATTTTTTCAGTTGTAGTCTGGGAGTATCTGGGGCACCTTTTAAAATTTGTTGGATTGGTAAGTCTCTGGTCTAAGAGAGAGGGGGAGGGTGGGTTTAGTGGCAGATTCACAAGCCCAACTGTTGTAAAATACCTCACACATGGACAAATTATGACTTTATAAATATATCGGATACTCTCAAGTGTGAGTTACTTTCTATCACGGCTCACTTCTTTGCGGCAGCATTGGCAATATCGTCAATGTATTTGTTAAACAAATCGTATAAACTAAATTGTTGATAAAGGCTACTTTTCGTCAATAAACGCGTTTTAAAATGGGTTGATGTACCGTAAAACAGACAAAACTTGATTTTCCACGTTGTGGTTGTGTCTGCCATTATGGCCTCCTTCTTTGTAGCTGGACGCTGGCTTAGGAGAGGAAGAAGAATGCAAATGACTTGAATATTCAGCAGGATACAGTTAGTCAATTCTGAAAACAATCGTTACCGGCAGGTTTCGTTGTATCATAAATTCCAACAATCTCTCATGAATTTGTTTATCTACCAGCCCACGTAGTCGGAAGCTCCGCAAAATGGTCACTCATATCCCATCGTTGTTTCGCATTAGCTGATTAACTTCTTTTTTTAAGCTGTCCATCTCCATAGGCATGTGAAAGCTGAAAAAATAAATTGCTCGATTTTAGATTCTATGAGAGCTAATATAAAGTAATTTAATTTAAAAAAGCTATGCATTACAGTGTGTGTTGGATGTACCGGATTTTAGTTGATCTGGCTATAATAACAAGGCGGATAGCCATTAGTCGCGTGCTCTCGTGTAATGAATGAATGCGTGAATGTAGGATTGACATGAAATTCTTAAAGATAAACTAAAATGACCGACAAATGGGCTGAAATGACTTAAATAAAAATTAAATGACTTAGAATGACTTTAATGAACTTAAGGATGACTTGAATGCTTAAAAAATTATTCGAATCCTTCAAAAACAACTTGAATGATCTGGAGAATGACTTGAATGGCTTCGAGACCGACTGGTTGTAAAGTGGGTGATCATTTTACATTAAATTAATACAGAAAAGTTATCCCCCACTTTATATCACAAAGTTACAAACATAAGTACAGCATGTAGTAAGAACAGATACTACACTTTGATCTTGGCCAAAAGGCCAAGAAAGGGTGTTTATTTGCTCCCCCACCGATCAAATTAGGCACAAGGCCGATTTTTAATGTGAGGAGTGAAGGGGAAATGGGGACCAGCTCCCCAGGGAGTAGGGGAGCTGGATAGTGCCAATTAGTATGAAAGGTTGCCCCTACATTGACCAAGGTCTTATATGTGGTGTTGCTATTTATTTGCTCCCCCACCGAGCAAATTAGGCACAAGGCCGATTTTTAATGTGAGGAATGAAGGGGAAATGGGGACCAACTCCCCGGGGAGTAGGGGAGCTGGATAGTGACAATTGGTATGAAGGGTTGCCCCTACATTGACCAAAGTTTTATATGTGGGTTGTCCCCATATGGTCTTTGCTTGCAGTATCTGCCGGAATAGATACTACACTTTGAGATATTAAATTTTTTATTCACAGGAAAAAAAATACAATAGGGATATGAACAAAAAACTTAGGCACAATGCCAACTCAAAAAGAAGGAGGTGATGGTGAGGTTGGTTGATCCATCTCGACTCTATTGGAAATTTTAAATGATTTTTCTCTTGGCCAGCATCTTTAATCATGGTTACCGTTTTAAATTTGAATTTTTGTGAGTGTGGTGGTGGGGAGGGGTCTTCCTACTTAAACTCAATTTTCATTTTTTTTTTTAATAACAAAAAAGATAACAATTTTAATAAAATTTCATTTGTGTCGAGGGACATGTGAAAAAAAAAGAGGAGACCCCGGTTAGTAAGGCCCTCCCAACCCTATCTGAAATGCTAGACCACCCGTTTCACTCTGGTTTGTAAAGGACCAGGGTTTCGCGGGCAGCCTCTAAATGGAGGGGTAGGGATTGTGTCCTAAGTATGGGAGAAAAGAAAAATTTGACGTTGAGGGCTGGGGGTGTTAGTGTTTGGTTTGATTTCCTCCAAGCTGGGTTGAATTTCGAGAGGAAGGGGGGGATTGTTGTTTTTGGAGATTGGGAGTCTTGGAGGCTTTCTAATAAGGAAAACAAGATTTATTCGGCTGACAAGAGGTCGTGCCGCAGACGAGCCGCCTGTCCTGGTGATCTCAAGCCTCTAGCATTCAAACCGGACAAATAAAGACATGGTACCTACCTTAGGGTGTGTCGCACTTGGCTCCTAAGTCGGTCGGAGTGAGGATGCCAACATTGTACGCGATGCTCAAGGAGGTCAGGTTCTTCAGGTCCTGGCCTTCTCTCACAATGCCTCCAACGTCTAGGGGAAAGGTCAATTTTAGGGTCCTGTAGAGAGACGGATGGACCCACACTGAGACCCTTCCCTTGCATTTTTTGACAGTTCGTCAAGGGAGGGGTCACTTTTTAAAAAAAAGTTCCATTCCCGGAGAGACCCCTTCAGCTGCCTCCAGAAGTGACCACAAGTTGCTCTTGCAAGCCTCTGACACTGATCTTGGCCAAAAGGCCAAGAAAAGCTTAAAAAGCTAAGAACAGCATCTATTAACAACAGACTTTTGATCTTAACCAAAAAGGCCAAGCACAAAAGTGTTACGGACAGACCGACAGATCAACCGACTGACCGACAGAACGACCGACGGAGGGAGTGACTTATAGAATCGCTTGCACACGACTATAAATAAATGATTCAAAAATTAAAACAAATAAAATAACTACGTCCTTTCTAAAACATCTCTCCTCATTACATCTCTACTCAAAAATGGACAAGCCCACAATCGCAGCGACATCTTGAATAAACCATTTGAGCACATTATAATTTCTCTTCCTCAATACAAACTTTCCGAATTAACCAGTGGGATAAATATAAGGGTTACTGTTTTATTATTCTCTAAATTTAAACCGGGCCCGGATCTATATTTACAAAGGGATTAACACACACTTTTTTTTTGCTTGCTTTTTTTTTGTTTGTTTGTTTTGTATTTTTTCTTTTTTTTTTTTTTTGCAAGATACGCTCGAACTAATCTACACATATCGGCAGTCGTTGGAGAAATAAAAACAACACATATCCACATCCTTTTCAACTAAACATGCCATCGCACTAATAAAAAGTGTCATTTAATTAGGTTGGTCGATCTGTCACACTCTAGTTTCGTCTGTCACGTTTTATTTTGAAATTATATTACCATTTCTGAACAGACAGATTAAACGAACGTGTTTCTTCCTTTTTTTTTTCTTTTTTTTTTTTCAAGTATCAAATGACATTTCAGCGCATGCGTAACAAAAGACAGACAAACGAAACCGGAAATTAAAAAAAAAAAAATCGTCTCGTATTATCGTCTGATATTTCATTAGTTGCATATAGGATGATGTCATATTTTCTGTTTAAAAGCAACAATTTTGTTTTTGTTGTTTTTTTTATAGCAAAATCTATCTTTTATTTGATCAGCAGACTGACTTTGTTCTTCTGCCATTGTGCCTCATTTAGCATTCGCAGTTCGGTTTATTATTTTTACTTGTCGTTTCCTGTTTCCTTATAAATACAATATTCCCCTTTGGAAAGTGAAAACCTTTATTGCTATATTAGTAAGACTATCAGACAAGATCTCGTACATCTCCTTGTATTTCTCATCTATAAGTATCTATAATGTCTTTTTGTCTGTCTCTTTGCCTGTTCCACCTTTTTTCGGAAACTTCGAGGTCGATCTGACTGAAATTTTGTACGGATCTTTGTTATAATAAGGTGCAGCGAAGTACGTATTATGTCATGTGTTCGATGCACAGTTTGAGATTAATAGGGGTTTATATGGTTTACTCATCACAATATCAGATATATTCTATAAATTTTCTTCGGAAACTACTCGGCGAGTCTGACTGAAATGTTGTATAAACTTTTGTTTTGATAATGTGCAACGAATGAAGTGTTATGGTATCTGTTCTATGCAGGATTAAGTATTGATCGGTTTAGTTACCATACTACCGTATTCACTCCAGATGTTTTTTTTTTCAGAAACTACGAAGTTGATCTGGGCGAACTTTTGTATGAAATTTGATTATAAGGTGCAGCGAATTACGTATTTTCATATCCGTTCGATAAACAGAGAAGGATTAGTCGTAGACATTCGTATTTAATGTCAAAATGAGCATCAATTTAACACTATTACATCATTCAATTTGGTATAAATCATTCATTTTGAGTCAACGTCCTATAACTTTTGCTCGTTCTTAACGGCTGAAAATATAGTATTATATAAATAGAAATGCAATCATTTCTTTCTTTGCAATTAATCGGATATTTATTGAAATCTATACTGTTAATAAAATTCTAAATGTTTATTTATTTATGTGTGTGTGTGTGTGTGTGTGTGTGTGTGTGTGTGTGTGTGTGTGTGTGTGTGTACCAATAAAACTTTCGAACGGATCCACCGAATTGAAAATAGCCCGAAACAAGAGTTTTGGGGCCATTTCGTTTTTGTCGAAAAAGTTACCTGCCCATGTCAACGGAATTCAGCACTGTCTGTGTACAGTCGCGGTAACATCTTCGGCCATACGGACAGTACTTGTGGCGCTCTGGATAACGCGTCTGACTACGGATAAAAAGATCCCAGGTTCGAATCCTAGCAAGTTCATGATAATTTAAACCATGATTTTATCCAACGTTTACTAATTACCCTTGCCCTTAGCGTATTTTTTTCCGTGATTTGTGCATATGGGAATTTCCCATACTCCGAGTTCACAGTGTAAGCGTTGATGGTGTACTTGATGTTGAGTGTACTCGATTTTGCGTTTGACTTGGCGTTGTGTTTGCCGACGCGGCGCAGCCGCTAGTTTAAAATAAAATAAAAACTAAAATGAGTTTGTAAATCTTATTTTAAAATAAAATAAGATATTAAACATTTTATCACATAAAATTAAATGCACTTTTTTCTCATTTCCGCTGCATTTTCGAACGAGCCTCGAAGAAATGTTTCATCATCGTTGCATTAAAGGATGTGTGATTTGCGGTCATTTACTATGAATCAAATATTTATTGAAATCAACAATAATGGAAAATTTAAACAAATGTTTATTTTTTTTTAATTTTAAAAATATAATTTTTCTTAATTTTTTAGATGATAATCGATAATATTTATTATTATTATTATTATTATTATTATTATTATTATTATTATTATTATTATTATTATTATTACGACTACTGTTCGCATCTTTAGTTTATTTTTTCACAACGTTTCGGTCGATGTAACCTCTCCTCTTTAGGTGTACTTTGTCGAATTGTGGAACTTTTCTGTCGAACTTGAGAATTTGCACAGAAATCCGAACAAAACCATTTATTTAATCCACAGGGAAAGCATGTTGCCGTTCCGTCAGAAATGAATTGTTATAAGTCTTAAGTAATTAGCAATTGTATACTTCGTATCGACCGTACTGAACCTTCAGCATCTAGAAGAGTGTAACATTAAACTGAATTTTGTCAAGTACTTTTATCCATTACGCTATGTGTCGTTACAGTCTTTATATCGACTGAAATGTTGTGAAAACAACATTCAAAATGATAGTAAAACGCTAAAAACAATATTTTTCGAATTTCATTTATTCGCACAATTCAAAATGCCAATGAGACGGGTTAGGGGTTACTATGAATTAGGGACAACGCCTAGAACATTACATGTCAAAGTCAGAGTATTAAACCACCGAAAATCAGAAAGCTTTATTCGAGCTAAAGTTGACTTTTTTCTTAATTCCCTAAACAGGGCTCAATTTTGATTTCTTAAAGGAACATTATAAGAATATTTTTTTTCTTTTAAATAGATAATAACAGATGCACAGATACACGCACGCACAAACACACACATAGGTTCGATCAGTAACTCGGGATAGGTGCTAGCTGCACTCAAGAGGTGTAATACAGCGAAACAGTCTTTCTGTGGACGATTACTACATAAAGCCTCCCTTTTTGGACTTGAGCACTATCGTAAATCGTTTCGCCTGCTACTTAATCGTTGTAACGCAGAGCCTTTTGTAAATAAGCAACCAAATCAAGCGATAAAAATAAAAAGGCATTTGATGAGAGCGTTTCGACATATATGAAATCGTTACATATATATATATATATATATATATATATAGATATATATATATATATATATATATATATATATATATAACTCTCTTCCGTTTGCCTGTTCTCCATCTAACTACAATTTGGTTGTCTTCAAGTCCAACGTAAACAAATTCTTGATAAACGGTCCCTTTAAGTAATCCAATTTACTAAATTTCCACTACTAATTACTATATTATCCCAGTGACTACTGTACACCCATAAACCCTTGTCCTCGAGTGGCTTACGGGCCTTGATAAGTGGAGACTCTTATGTAAAAAAAAGTGGAACACACAATACTGTGGGGCTTCTTTCTGGATGGTTATAACATGTAAACCACTATTAATAATTGCCCTCACTCTCCATCTGTACTTAAAATAAAGCAAAAGTTCCATAAGCAAAGATTCTTTCCTAGTACACACAATATCGCAAGTCTAGATCTTGGATAGCTATAACATGGTGAGTCCTCCAACTTACTCTATTTACGTCTCATCAGTTCTTTCATAGTGTGTCGGTTAATCTGTCACATAACAGTTTAATTATTAAATGCGTATTTTAAAGGAACACATCTTCGATATTTCTAAGTATTTTTTATAAGAGGCTCTTTGTGTCGGTTGGTCTGTCATACAAAAGATGGCAATGGCATTTTTAATCACTAAACGCGTAGATTAAATGGACGCAACTTTCAAAGACGCGTCGTTGTATATGGGTACGTTGTGGCATACATTTCTAACGGAAGTAAATTTGCGCGAATTTAGGTCGAGACTTACATTGAACTTTTCCGGCAGTTTTTCATGAACTCATGCTTGCGTGGCATTTTTTTTTCTTCTTCTTACATAGAACAACCTGGGATAACCGGCGGTGCTCGGATAATGGATATAAAAAAAGAGAGTTAATGAGTTAGTGTAACATCTCTTCTTTTTTTTTTTAATTCTCTCTATCTCTACCAATGACTGCTTCATGTCTCCCTCCGACTATACTCTCTCTCTCTCTCTTTGCTCCCTCTCTCTTTCTCTCCCCTTCCCCCTTCCTCTCTCTCTTTCTCTCTCTCTCTTGTAATGACAGAAAAGAATTGTCTTCTTTCCCCATGTTTTCAACAGGCGAAATAATCATCTTTCATACTGATGATTCCCGTAAAAGGATGAAACGCATCTGCATAAGAATTTAAAATATTTATCATATTATTATATCTTCTATCTGTCTGTCTGTCTGTCTGTCTGTCTGTCTCTCTCTCTCTCTCTCTTTCTTTCTTTCTTGTAAAGTCAAAAAAATTAATTCTCTTCTTTCACCGTGTTTTCAACAGGCGAAATAATTATCTTCCACACTGAAGATTCCCGTAAAAGGATGAAACGCATCTGCATAAGAATTTAAAATATTTATCCTCTCTCTCTCTCTCTCTCTCTCTCTCTCTCTCTCTCTCTCTCTCTCTCTCTCTCTCTCTCTCTGAAGTGATAATTTAATATTAAATTCTGGAATTTTTTAAATGTAGGATAAATGTATTATTCGACAAGAATACAAAATTTTTTTTAATTATTTCCTTAATCCGTGGATTAAGGAAATAATAAATAAATGGCTCATCTTATGAAAGGGAACTTTTAAGCACATGTATAGAAAAACTAAAACGTTTGCACGAAAAGCCTAAGAGAAGACAATATTAAAAAAGAATATTTCATGGTATTTTTATGTTACATGAAGAAATATAATAATTTATCTTTCTTTTAAGTTGGTTATTTTTGTTTTACGGCATATCAACACTTTTCAGGTTATTTAATGCCGAATACATTTACTTTGAAGAAAAGATTTTTAATAGAATGTATATATATATAAATATATATATATATATATATATATATATATACATACATACATATATATATATATATATATATATATATATATATATATATATATATATATTCAAGTCGGTTTCTATTTACACATTGTTGGGACCCTAACAAGTCCGAATCCAGTTATTTGGAGGAAAATTTATATATACTTTGGGTAGAGCACTGTCGTAAATAATCTTACCCGCTACTTAATTGGCTGAAAATGCGAAGCTCGTTGTTTGTTTGTTTACGAACAGGCGATTTTAGCACTATAAAAGTGGTGGCGGGTGTCTATTTAAATAGACATTCCGACGAGTTATTTACGGGCGTCGATTTCATGGTCGAGTGGGAGAACTGCTGACTGTCAATACGGCGGTTCTAGCTTCAATCCGTGGCTTGGGAGAGATGCTAGTCTAGCGGCACTGATGAGTTGTGATACAACGAAGCAGGACTGTATGTCGATGACTATATATATATATATATATATATATATATATATATATATATATATATATATTTATTTATTTATTTATATTCAAGTTGGTTTCTATTTAACAGGTACTACTTGGGAGCAATGGCAATTAAAGGGTGGCTCCACACTCCCCAAGGCCCGCAAGCTGGGTCCTCACCATCGGATATAGTTTAAGTTCATTTCCAGGATCTTTTTTTAGATTTTTTAGGCAAACTTTCTAGTTTTTCAATATATGCGCTAAATAGAAACATTTATGACTTCCTATTAGCATTGTTCTGATTAAAAAAAAAACAAAAAAAACATTACTTTTGATGAGATGAGCCGCTTGTTTAAAATCCATTGATTAAAGAAATAATTTAAAAAATTCTATTCCTTGTCGAATAATAAAGTTATTGTAATTTTTTTTTTTTTTAAATTACAGAATTTAATTCAAAATTTTCACTTAGTGAATAGACAAACGAACGAAAGTTTAATTTAAGCGAATGAGAAAAGCAGTATTTTAACTCGGGAGAATTAAATACAGAAGTAAGAGTAGGACACAGCGCTTGTTAAATCCATCCATGTGTCGTCATAAAAATGACACTAAACGGGAAATATTGTTCTGTTTAAAATTTAATATTAAATTTATTTATTTCGATTAAGATTTGGTTCCTGTGTTGCTATTGAATCTGATGATCTTGTATTTTTCTAGATATTTATACAAAATGATTTCTTTTACTTTCGATCCTCGTAGGAAAAAGAGCGCCTGTGTAGCTATTGTTCATCGCAGACAAATATGCATTGAGAATGGTGATGACTATGTAGAAAAATAAATTCTGGAGCACAAAAGGTCGCTCGCTTTAATGGTATCACTTCCGTCTTCGTAGCTCGTCAACTTCTCGATTATAAAAAAATAGGAGCTTATACGTTTGTAACGATGCTCGTTTACGTATATATATATATATATATATATATATATATATATATATATATATATATATATATATATATATATATATATATCGACATAATTATAAAAATCTGTGAACAGTGCGGCCGTCCTTTCTAGCTTGCTTGATTAGATCTTGTCTTTGACCATCGAGTGAGTCATCTTTTAAAAAAGGGATGAGAGGGGAATATATATATATATATATATGTGTGTGTGTGTGTGTGTGTGTGTGTGTGTGTGTGTGTGTGTGTGTGTGTGTGTGTGTGTGCGTGCGTGCGTGCGTGTGTGCGTGTGTAACTATATTCGTATGGATGTGGTTCAGAGGCTAGAGAATGGGGGTGGAGAATCGTATTTTTTGTTTTGATTCCAACTGATGACACCCAAGTCATATATATGTTTTTGTTTGGATCTCATCACTATATATTAGGTGCAATATAATAATAAATGCAGGAATTAAAATATTATATGTAAGTATATCTTACTACCGGACGACACCAGATGGCCTCTAACTGCATATATAAGCAGTATCCGGACTATTGGAAAACTGCTTCTGTGGTACCAGTATTCAAGTATTCTGGAGAAAGAACTGACCCATTAAAGTATCGCCCTATTAGCCTCCTCCCACTTTTTGCCAAAATATTTTAGACCATAATTAACCATGCTCTAGTCCAGCACCTTACAGATGCTAAACTTCTGACCGACCAACAATATGGATTTAGACAAGCCCGTTCCACAGCAGATCCTCACTGTAATCGCTGAACGCATATACCATTCACTGGAAAAAGCGGGAGAGGGCAGAGCGGTAGCTCTAGATATATCTAAGGCTTTTGACAGGGTATGGCATGAGGGTCTCCTCAGGAAGATTAGATCATACGGTATCACTGGTAGAATACTTAACATAATTAAATCCTTCTTAGATAAGAGAAAAATCCAGGTTGCCCATGACGATCGTACATCTAAACAATATGATACAAATGCGGGAGTGCCCCAGGGATCTATCCTTGAACCTCTACTGTTCCTAAAATTCATAAATGACCTCCCCGACAAAATTTCCTCTGAGATAGGTATATATGCTGATGACAACACACTCTATAGCAGGCACGACAGGAAAACAAATGAACATATATCTAAAGTAATGGCAGAAACACTAGAGGATGACCTCCAATCAGTAGTGGGATGGGGACAAAAATGGATGGTCACGTTCAATGCCGCCAAGACTATACTGGTTTCATTCAATAATTACAAGAAACCTTCTCTACCACCTATAGCAATGGCCAACGACTCTTTATCTGATAGTACGTCTTTCAAGCTCCTTGGCCTAACGTTCACAGGAAGCATGAGCTGGAACAATTACATCGAGGGCATTGCCAGGGCTGCTGCAAGGAAGGTGGCCTCTCTCTACCGTGCTAAAAATTACTAACACCCAAAAGTATCCTGTACCTCTATAAGGCAACCATTCACCCATGTATGGAGTATTGCTGTCATATTTGGGCTGGTGCATCGGCTACTAGTCTCTCACTCCTTGACAGTGTTCAAAAGAGAGTCGCAAATCTGATAGGCCCTAAACTGGCATCTAAGCTTCAGCCTCTGTCCCATCGACGAAACGTTGCATCCCTCTGCCTGTTCTACAAGTATTTTAATGGTGAATGCTCTGATGAACTGCAAGCACTCATGCCCCCACGACGTGAACACCCTCGACAGACCCGACAAGCTGCAAAATCCCACCCCACACTGTAGAGATCCCTAGATGTAAAAGCTCTTTCTACTCCGGTAGTTTCTTCCCCAGAACCGCTAGACTTTGGAATTCCATTCCAGGTCACTGCTTCCCCAAATGTACTGACATGCATAAGTTCAAGTGCAACGTGAACCAACATCTTGCTGCCCAAATCCCTACATAGTACCCCAGTAGTTGTTTCCCCTGATAGTAGCCCCCTACACCAAAGGGGCAATGTGCCTTGTTTGGGGTGAAAATGTAATAAAAAAAAAGATTTTAAAAAGTATATTAAACAAATGTTATTTTAGTTTAATGGTAGACATGGTGCTCTACATTTCTTTCCGACTGGTTAACATAAATGGTTGAATGTGTGTTTGCTTGACGGGGACGCGAGTGAACAAAAGCGAACTAGAATCTGTCTGCGGTCGCTGCGAAACGTGAAGAGCAAGACGACGCTAATAAGCTATGACTGGCAGGAAGAGAAAGAAAGAAAGAAAGCGGTTAGAGCAAATGCCTAATTGCTGGCTGGATTATTTCGGTTGCCGCTTGTAAGTGAAAGCCAGCGGAAGCAGAAAGAAAAACTTAAAAGGCGCAATGTCTGAGTGAGGGTTTTATGCTTGAACGGACAATAGAAATTATCTGCGTTCTAGTCATTTCATTTTTTTTTTTTTTTTTGGAGGGGGGTATTCTTCAACGCAATTCACATG
This sequence comes from Euprymna scolopes, assembly GCF_053919585.1. Taxonomy (NCBI): domain Eukaryota; kingdom Metazoa; phylum Mollusca; class Cephalopoda; order Sepiida; family Sepiolidae; genus Euprymna; species Euprymna scolopes. The sequence continues at coordinate 171,472,489 of NC_136485.1, read as the reverse complement.
GAAATACAGATTATCCATAAAATCGAAAATGTGCAATCAGATTCATAACAAAAGCGTACTTGTTTTTGATTTATGTTCACGGATATTTTTATTATTATTAGTAGTAGTAGTAGTAGCAGCAGTAGTAGTAGTAGTAGTAGTATCATTATTATTATTAGTAGTAGTAGTAGAAGAATTTTATTTTTATTAATATTATTTTTATTACATTATTTTATTATTATTGTTGGCTCCCAAGGAGCACACAGGTCATCAAAGATCTCTCTTTGAAAATAGCCTGTGGTGTTCCCTGGAAGCTGAGTGACAACAAGTCTCCCCTGGTTTCCAGTACTCTCCACCTCTTTCGATAACATGTGCAAATAAATTTGCATTATCGCAACAGCTGCTTATCATTGATTTCTCGTTGCCAGCAGCTATTAGTCTTCACCAGAATTTGAGTGGCAATAAGCCTCCCCAAAGCCCCAGTTCTCTTCGCACTTATCCGACGGAAGGCTGGTCAGTTTATTGGTCTTTCCTTCCTCCTTGGCTCTACTTGGTTATTTAGCCTCACTCTTTTTTTTGGGGGGGGGAGTAGAGAACTTATAGATATGCGGTTTCAGTGTTCTTGGTTCCATGTAGTGTTTCATCTTTTGCCTTTGCAGCAGTTTGTCTGGCACGCACTTGTTGCTCCTTGTGCTAGTTTCTACATTAACTTTTTTTTGTTTTTTTTTGTTTTTTTAATATTTCAGATGTTTTCATTATTGTTGTTTGTTGTCCAGCCATTCCTTTGATTCCAATTTCTCCCGTTCTTTTTTCAAAGTTTTTCGCGATTGTTCCTAGTGCTCCCTTATTATTATTATTATTATTATTATTATTATTATTATTATTATTATTATTATTATTATTATTATTCCATTAACTTTACGGTGATGTGATGTTTTACACCGTTTTTGCCCTCAAGAGTGGGCTCTTACACCAAAGCTAGTGAGGATATTCAAATAGTCAATTAGATGGAAAGCACCTGGCGTATTTTGTTTGCTGGGCCAAGCAGAACTGACTTCTGGAGTACAGTGATGCTGTATTTGATTTCCAATGAGTTCAGCTGTTTCATAAGGTCATCAAGAATTGAGCCAAGCGCACTTATGATGATTGACACTATGGAAGTTTTCTTATTCCACAATCTAGCAATCTCCACCCTCGGTTTCTGATAGTTCCGTAGTTTCTTATTCTTCTTACCTGTAAAGTTGATGTCGTTTGGACAAGCCACATCAATAATTTCGCATTCATTGGTCTTGTTCACAACTACAATATCCGGGTTCCTGTGAGTTATCGCTCGATCACATTGAATCATGAAATCCCAGAGAATATTAACGTCCTCATTTTCCACTACCCTTTCTGTGCGATGTTGGTACCATTTGTCCGTTACTTAAATTCCAACCTTTTTGGCACAAACTCTATTGCAGATTTATACAAACTTTGTCATGGTGACGTTTGTATTCTTTGTGAGCAAGTATAGAACACGCACTCACAATGTGTGACACTGTTTCAAGAGATATACCACACAACCTGCACTTATCAGAACCGTCCTTCTCATATGTTTTTATTTGTGTCTGTTCCTGAGCAGCAAATATAAGATTTGTTTCTCTTTTCAAGTCACCTTTAAACAGAAAATCCACGTGTCCTGACATTTTTGTGCCTTAGTATTTCGCTCAAACTGACCATGAAGTGTAATTCTTACCAACTTTTCTGCTTTGATTCTTTCTTTGCACTTCTTCCGATGAATCTTTATCTAGCTCTTCCACTTTCGCCACTGCTGTGAGTAACACTTCATGACTGTTAGCCAAATAGTGGTAAACACGTCCAAGCTCTCCTGCAGCACATTTTTCAATAGCAATCAGCCCTCTTCCTCCTTTTTTCCTTGTGATATACAGCCTGAGAACCTTAGAATTTGGGTGAAGTGCTCCATACTTGACCAATAGTTTCCGTGTATCTCTATCCAGCTTTTTCATTTCTTCTTGTGTTCATCCTACAAAAGCTGCATTGTACCGAATTCCAGCAACCGCCCAGGAAGTGATGCTGAGAACAGGTTCCTACCATTCAGTGTAGAGTTCAAGAGCAGTTTGCGTCTCCTCATATACACACCTTTAGTCGTCTCTTTTATTTCATTGCAAACCATCGTATTAAGTTCAAGCACCTGCAGGTACTTGTAGCCGTCTGCATCAAATACCTGGATCGTCGAGGATACGGCGTTTGAACCAGTTTTGGGTAGAAAGAACTATGAGTCTTGACCGATAATCATTCTAGAGCTTGTGTCTCGATAAAAATACTGGTTAGTTGCAACCATAAACACAACCTCCTGGGTATGAAAATACCGGTTTGACGTCCGCTGGGGCTAACCAAGATGAAGCGCTCTTTAGCCTTGATTGGCTGTCATCTAGATTTGGTGTCTCGATAAAAATACCGAGGAAGGAACCTCCACAAATATAACTCATTCTTATGATGAATACAAACACAAATGAATTGAATCCGGGAATATTTAGCCAGGATTTACTAGTAACGAAAAAGTATCACCACAAACCCAATTAGAGAGAGATCTTAGATACTTGATGATAGTGACTAGTAGACATTAAAGCTCTCTCAGTATATATATATATTCCATTTAAGATCTTGGAGAGGGGGAAACCGGTCAGCTGCCCCCCCCTTTATTTTTCTTTCGTTTTCTTCGACCCTTTTTCTTTATTTTAAAGCGTATTTTACTTTTAATCATGAATTGTAAAAGTCTTCTCTTCATGATTGCAATATTTAAATTTTGTACCCCCGAAAGAATCATATATATATATATATATATATATATATATATATATATATATATATATATATATATATATATATATATATTAGTTTAAGTTTCTGCAATCAAAGTTCTCAGAAATCAAGCCCTCCCCCTACCTGGGCCTACCAATTGATCTCCATATGAGATAGTATATGTTCCTCTCCCATTGCAAGAACTGTGACACAAGGGTCGGAAAGAGGGATTGAGACGTTAGTGCCTC
>NC_136485.1:171406960-171466960 GCF_053919585.1 Euprymna scolopes | reverse complement strand
TAAGAATCATGGAGTAAACATAAATGTATTTATTTTTTAAAAAATCCATATTTGGAATGTCCTTCTTTTGACCTTTATAACAGCTTTTATTCGTTTGTTGCATATTATTGGCCAAATTGTTGCAGTTTTCAGAATATCTTTTTGCCAATCTTTATCAAAGTGTATAGCCCTCCAGCCTTATTCGTTAACGTCTGACCTAAGCCATACACATACAACACGTTCTTTAAAATGACGGTAAAAAATATAAATATATAGTCATAGAAATAACAGGTTTAGTCGACTTACCCTTACCACGTTCAATGGTTTTTTTCCTGATTTTTACCGCTTTACAGCTATTTTTACCGGCTCCCCTATGTCTTAAGTATCATTTTCATAGACCAAAAATTGAGAGAGTAGTTTGATAAAAACAGTTCCTCGTAAACACAGACAAGATTACGTTTATATATATATATATATATATATATATATATATATATATATATATATATATATATATATTGTGTACAGAAAGTTGGTAGTTGAGACAGATCATTGGTACCGTCGGTTTCAAGCCCGCTAATAAGGCCCGTTTAAGGTATCCTTATCAAGCTCTCTTCAGCCAATATTCGCTGAAGACGAATATTGGCTGAAGAGAGCTTGATAAGGATACCTTAAACGGGCCTTATTATCGGGCTTGAAACCGACGGTACCAATGATCTGTCTCAACTGCCAACTTTCTGTACACAAAATATAAATACGCTCTTACAATTTGGATTTTCATTTTAATTGAGCACTCTGCTGGAATTCTTTTTCCAAAAAAACTATTCATATATATATATATATATATATATATAGAGAGAGAGAGAGAGAGAGAGAGACAGAGACAGAGACAGAGACAGAGACAGACAGTGAGACAGAGTGACAGAGAGAGAGACAGAGAGAGAGAGAGAGAGAGAGAGAGAGAGAGAGAGAGATTTCTTGTCGGGAGGTCGGTTTCGTTTAATTTTTTTGCTTTTTTTCGTCCTCTTTTTTAACATTTCCTTTTCTGTTATTCAAGGAAGAGTACGTTTTATTTTTGCAAACTCCATCGCAATGGTTATTTTCATTCGTTCTAAATCTTTCAGCTTCCTTTCCCTCACCCAACCTTATACAATGGGGTTATTGTCTACTAAAATAATGCGGTGGATTAGCAAAAAAGAAATAGGGTCGAATCATAGAACCATGATGGCTACCTTTTTTCATGATAGTGACTAGTAGACATTTAAGCTCTCTCAGTATATATATATATATATATATATATATATATATATATATATATATATATATATATATATATATATATATTCCATTTAAAGATCTTGGAGAGGGCGAAACCAGTCAGCTGCCCCCTCCCCCTTTATTTTTCTTTCGTCTTCTTCGACCCTTTTTCTTTATTTTAAAGCGTATTTTACTTTTAATCATGAATTGTAAAAGTCTTCTCTTCATGATTGCAATATTTAAATTTTGTCCCCCCAAAAGAATCATATATATATATATATATATATATATATATATATATATATATATATATATATATATATATTAGTTTAAGTTTCTGCAGTCAAAGTTCTCAGAAATCAAGCCCTCCCCCTACCTGGGCCTACCAATTGATCTCCATATGAGATAGTATATGTTCCTCTCCCATTGCAAGAACTGTGACACAAGGGTCGGAAAGAGGGATTGAGACGTTAGTGCCTCCAAGGACGAACACTCTGACCTGCAAAAAATTCTCGGGCAGCTCCGTCGATATACCTCGATAAGGGTGCCTCAGGCGATTAGCAATAAACAAATCCATTCTTAAAGGAAGAAGATACATCGATATTCGAATGTTCTATTAAAGTTTTTTTTTTACTTTTTAAACACTGAGTAAAGAAATTAAGAACAATTGATCATTTAAATATGTTACAGTTTATCTTTCTTTTGGTCTCTTGTTCTTATTGGATTCCATGACAAGAATTCATCTAGTCTGCTGGAGCATCCAGTTTCGCCTTGCTACTTAGGGTAACATAACTTGGAGAAGGTGCACCATTCATCTTAAAAGTTAGTGCGTGTATGTGTGTTTGTGTATATATATATATATATATATATATATATATATATATATAGAGAGAGAGAGAGAGGGACCGAGACAGAGACAGAGAGAGAGACAGACAGTGAGACAGAGTGACAGAGAGATAGACAGAGAGACAGAGATAGATAGATAGATAGAGAGAGAGAGAGAGAGAGAGAGAGAGAGAGAGAGAGAGATTTCTTGTCGGGAGGTCAGTTTCGTTTAATTTTTTTGCTTTTTTTCGTCCTCTTTTTTAACATTTCCTTTTCTGTTATTCAAGGAAGAGTACGTTTTATTTTTGCAAACTCCATCGCAATGGTTATTTTCATCTGTTCTAAATCTTTCAGCTTCCTTTCCCTCACCCAACCTTATACAATGGGTTTATTGTCTACTAAAATAATGCGGTGGATTAGCAAAAAAGAAATAGGGGCGAATCATAGAACCATGATGGCTACCTTTTTTCATGCGGAGAATGGAGGCATAATGATAGAGATAACCTGTAATCTTAAACAAAGGTCTATTTGTTATTATAAATAGTTTGATGGTCCGTATTTTTTTAGAGTTGGCAATAACGTCCTTCTCGTATTTTTAATCGACAGATTATAAATCTGGTGGGGTTGTCGTGTAATAGTACAATGCAATACTCTTCTATTAAAAGAATCGAGTCCTCTCAGTTATCGGTGTAGTAAAATGAATCATTTTACTTAAAATAAAATGATTCCATTCGCTTCCAGGAACTAATTTGTTAACGCAGATGGTAGAGAATCAGTCGCCAATGGTCAATTGCCGTTTGAGTCCTGCATCTCGGAATTGATGTGTTCGCTATGTCTGAATAGTTGCGAAACAGCAAAACAATTGTCTGTTCCACATATCATTGAGAACTTTTTGATAAACACAGGAGTTTTAATGGATTAATCTCTAGGAAATTACAGCGATACAATCTCTCTCTCATATATATATATATATATATATATATATATATATATATATATATATATATATATATATATATATATATGCAGAGAGAGAAAGAGAGAGAGATGTAGACGGGGGTGCGGCTGAAATATCACCCACATTTTGACATGCGATCTTTCCAGTCGCGCTCGTCCAGTTTCTGGACAATCATTAATTTGTATTAGATGTAACTGCATATCAGTGTGTAGAATTCTTCTGACCGTTCGATCGGACAATCTCAAGACCAAAACATGTTTGCGAGCTGAACGTGTACGAGACTGAGTAACAGAAAATCTCACAGTCTGAATACTGACTGTCGTTCGAGGCCTTCCAAGTGGCTTTGGGGTGACTTTTTTTTAAGTACCGAATCTATAGCTCTGATGTTTGGAACCCATAGCTGTATTGATTTTCTATCTGGAACAGGATTATGTCGTCCTAACTTGTCATGAAAACGGAAAGCTTTCTGTTTTGCAGTTAAAGATTCACCATTCTTCAAAAACATTTCTACAGTAAAAGCATGATGTGAATCAGTCCAAACCATATTACTTGATGTGTATCAGTCCAAACCATATTACTTGACGAGCGTAACTAAAAAAATGACAAATAATTTGTTAAATGAAAACATCATTGGCACTTGCATAATTCATGAGCAACATATAATTGAAATTTTAAAATGTGGGAGGTATTGTTGCAGTAGCTTGTATATGTATATATGTGTGTATGTGTGAGTGTGTGTGTGTGTGTGTGTGTGCATGTGTGTGTGAAAGAAAAGAGTGCTAGATTATTTAAGGAAATTAAAAGATAAAAACGTAATAGTATTTATATGTGTCTTACAGAAGATAAGAACCACATCGGTACCGTCGGTTTCAAAACTTAAATAAAACAGTATTTACCCTTGTTCTATTATTATTGGACTCTGTGAAACTTCTGTTCCAATCCAGGGAGGCAGACCGTAACAAAGGCTGAAGAGAGTATAGATTCCCTTGTTTGGATTTTGAAACCGACGTTGTCGATGTTGTTCGGATTTTCTGTGATATACTCACACACATACATACAACCACACACACATATATATATATATATATATATATATATATATATATATATATATATATATATATATATAAAATATAACACGGAAATTTTTTATCTTATTGCTCTGTTTACCACATTGAGCTCTCATACCCGGATTTCCTCTGGAATTATTCCATTATAACACTATATATATATATATATATATATATATATATATATATATATATAACAATTTTTTAAATACCTACAGACACGAGTGTTTTATCCTTTCAGGAATCATCAGTGCAGTTAGTTACGATAACAACCGGCCGGTCGGGAGATTTGAATCCGGCCCCGAAACCATCTCTGACTCCATTAACAAGGAACAAAACCTACGGCCAACGTAACCGCGAGAAATTAAGTTGAAATTTAAACATTGATTATTAAATGTCGAGAAGTCCCTCCATAGTGATTTAATAATCATGATCTGCGCATTCAAGCTTAAGTGGCCGACTTACATTTTACTTTTAAAGTGCTCAACAATAATAACTGATTTCTTAAAGGGTCTGATATAATTATTACTCTCTTGAAGCGTTTTTGTTTAAACAGAATCCAGCTCCCCAAAATGGCTGAAGAAACAATAGCAAAACAGGTATGTCGTTGTGTATATGTGTTATATATATTACTAGCCTGGGTGCCCAGCGTTGCCCGTGTGTTTGTATGAGTGTGTGTTGAGCAAAAAAAAAAGTTGTAGTAGGCAGGTAGGCGCGAACCTGTGACGCGAAGGCGGAAAAGAAAGTGGAGGTATGTGTAAGAGTGTTGGTTGAGCAAAGAGAAAAAAGGAAATTGCGAACGCAAAAAAAAGTGGTAGTAGGCAGGCAGGCTCGAACCTGTACCGCGAAGGAGGAAACGAAAGCGAGAAAAAATAACCGTGACGTGTTAGCTGTTGCGTCTATCGCCAAACCGGAATTAACGCAGGTTAAAATTAAGACTAAGCAATCGAAAAGAGGCGATGACTTTCGAAAATATCTCTCTGTAGAAAAGTGCCTAGTTGAGAGTGAAGGAAATCCGTCGCTTCTGTCGAAAGATTTGCGAGACATACAAACATACATGCGTACATACATTTAAAGAGACGGGTGAGATTTACATTATAGAAGATGTCGACACGCACGTATCAACACGACTAGATGAGATGAATCACGAGCCGTAAATTAGACAGTAAGGATCTGAGTCCGTTAAACGACATACATACAGACATATGGTCCTTGTATGATAAGAAACAACATTGCATTATAAATACGTCTGTCTGTCTCTCTCTCTCTCTCTCTCTCTCTCTCTCTCTCTATATATATATATATATATATATATATATATATATATATATATATATATATATATATATATATAAATGTTTTTGGTTTTGGGGGTTATTTTTGCGTATTCATTTTTAAAAACAAAATAAAACTTTTTATAACATGTTTTATTAACTATTTGCTCTTTATATATATATATATATATATATATATATATATATATATATATATATATATATATATATATATAGGGTGTATAGGTTGTGGAATTGCATTCATTTGCAAAAGATCTAGCTAATTTGCATATTCTTTAAAACATTCATTTTAATTAATTCCCTATTAGTTTTTTTTTCGGCTTTCTTATGTGATGATCATCTTCAGTTAACGATTACGTGTAATTATATTCATGCAGATATTTTACATGATTTATAGTTGTGTAATATTTGCGTAAAAAGATTATAGTAAACGCAGACCTCTTTCTATACATATTTATGTATGCGTACAATTTGTTTAAAAAATGTTGTCTACCAAAATCCTGCCAGATTTTGTCTACAGATCTTAAACTTAATATATAGGGTATTCGCATCCATGCTAAACTTTATATTTAGGTTTTAGTCGGGGAAAATCGGCGCAAAAGTGTGAGCATTAAATAAATGGAATTTTCCAGGTGAAGGTCGAACGACGGCAATGCGAATATGCATGCATAACGTAATAGCTATTGGTTCATGTCTTAAGTTTAACTCATTCCGTCATTCACGTTTATAATTGTCTAAAACGGTCACTTTTGTATATATATATATATATATATATATATATATATATATATATATATATTCATTAAAGTAACACTGTCTTATCTTCGAGATAAATTCTTTTTTACAAACAGGTCAACAATTATCAAAGCTGGAAAGGGTACCCTGAGCGCCACCCCTCGAGTATGTTGCAACATTACTCCATTTTAGGATGTATATGACTTTGATAAACATAGAGGATTACGCCAGGCGTGAAATACATTTTGGGGCGGTAGAATGATCCAACCATTTTTCGAGCAATCTTAGCAACGAATTTTATGTAAGTGTTTAATTTGATGCTCTTCGAAGTGTTGCCATAGATAGTTGTGCTGTCAGAACAATGTCGACGAATAATATTTTTATTTATTTTTTCGCCCAAAACAAGGAATATTGCCACCTGGAATGTACTGGGCTACAATTTTGAATCGTGTCCAAGAGTGAATTGTGGAGACTTGAGCAGCGAGATTTCTGTTCGCATATCATTAATGAATGTTAGTTGAGTCATTGAAATGGGGACGGAATTCAAAAGTTTTGCAGTTTGATGACAGAAACTAGTAGAATTTTTCTGGAATTTAGAAATGTTTCAGTGAAGAGGTGTGATGTTGCTGCTTGACTGATTAGTCGGAGCAACATTCGTAAGAGGGCACAAGTGTAATGAGTTAATGAGAACACTTTCCACTAAAGTACTTGTAAAATAAACAAAGTGATTCCACATTGCGGCCACGAAACAAAGTTTGGAGCTTGGTCGGTAGTGCGAGGCCTATTAGATTGGAGACTCTTTTTTAAACCCTATTAAAGATGGGGACTAGTGGTAGATGCACCATCCCAGATGGGGCAACAATGCTCCATGCATAGGCGAATTATGGCTTTTTAAATATATGGGATTTTCTATCTGGTGTAAGTTATTTTCTATCGTGGTAGATGGAACACGCCTTCTTCGCGGCAGCCTTGGCAATGTCCTCAATTGTGGTGCTCAGGATACCATCTCCAGCCTTGATAATTGTTGACTTGTCTGTAAAAAAGAATTATATCTCGAAGATGACACAAGTTGCAGTATTAATTAAATGAATATCTCGTAAATATATATATAATATAAATATTTACACAAACACACAAATAAATAAATATATATATATATATATATATATATATATATATATATATATATATATATATATATATAGTAATTTATAAAATATATATGGCGATTAAGCTGCACTGAATATTCAGCGTTTCATCCACTCTAGAATTCGTCAGGGAATCCTAGAGTGGATGAAACGCAGAATATTCAGTGTAGCTTAATCGCCATATATATTTTATAACTAACTAACTAGCTCTACCTACATATTGAGCACTTTTGAAGTAAATACTTAAAGTTTACGCATAAATCTATACTTTCGTATATTAATTTTATGTGAGTAAATTAAGTAGTTATATATATATATATATATATATATATATATATATATATATATATATATATATTGTTTTGAATAAAATAGGCGGAAGTTTCTTAAGAGCTCTTTCGGCTATCATCTCATAAGGAGAAAATCGATAGCGCACAAAATAATATTATGTCGAAAATAAAGAGTTCTAATGGGGAACTTATTGAATGTGTCAAAAGTACGGGGACACTAAAATAAATTTATTAACGTTTAAAAACGATTAAAATATTGGCACAACGAGGGAAGAAAAAAAAAACGGGAGAAAAGATTCAAAGTTCCCAAAGAGAAACAATGCGTTTGATGTTTCCTTTTGCCGGCACAAAGAAGGTTGACGCACCGCAATATAGACAGGCTCCAAAATCTTTAAATGGTTTCTGGGGTCCGCTCTACGTAGCACCTCGAACCATTCTATTTTATATCTATCGGCACAGCACGGGTTGTCAACCAAATGCTGGCCAATAGCATTGTTTCTCTTTGGGGAACTTTGAATCTTTTCTCCCGTTCCCCGCCCCCTCGTTGTGCCAATATTTTAATCGTTTTTAAACGTTAATAAATTTATTTTAGTGTCCCCGTACTTTTGGCGCATTCAATAAGTTCCCCATTAAAACTTTTTATTTTCGACATAATATTATTTTTACGCTATCGATTTTCTCCTAATGAGATGATAGCCGAAAGAGCTCTTGAGAAACTTCCGCCTATTTTATTCAAAACTGTATATACATTCTGTACCTCCAAAAATTTATTTAAATATATATATATATATATATATATATATATATATATATATATATATATATATATATATATATATATGACCATTTTAGACGATTATAAATGTGAAAAGATGACGGAATGAATTATGCTGTGGTTAGTCCTAATCGCGTTATTTTGTGCATCTCTCAGTTAAGATTATGTTTCCCTGTTTATGTGCCCTTTTCTTAGCCATGCTCATGTGTTTTCGTGATTTTCATCTTTTGTTTATCTTAATGAATTTGTTTCAACACACGTTCAACATAATATTTGCTATATTATCAAGAAATAAAGAACTGTAAAAAAATCTCATTTAAAAATATTTTAAAACTAATGCATTTCAACTTAAAATTATTAAAGTCACGTGTGAATTAGTAATCAAATACACGTTTTAAAAAATATGAAACTTCGCAGTATAAATACTCTAGTTTAATTATCCAAATATAACATAATTCTTTCAACTTTCTAAAATAATAAATTACCCGCACTATTAGACCAATTTCATTAATCCCTAGGAAATTTCTTTGAGAAATTAAACTAAAAATGACCATATTTCGTAATTGGCAGTACTTTATCTTGTGACGTTTACAGATCACGTGATTTTAGTTAAACGGCCTTCTATTTCTAGGGGTCGTGGTTGAGCAGCGCCTAGATTGAAGTGAAGTTGTGTTTCGGTTTTTGTGAGTCGTTTAGGTGACCGAATCTTTCTGCTTGAACGCCATTAACGATTCTTCTCCAATCCATACTAGCGCTATACATCAATTTAGCTAACCGTTTTGCCACTCACCCAGTGACACGTGTGATCCATCGACCTGGCAAAAACAACAACCGCCAGCCTCCGAAGTGTTTCCCACTCTACCTCGACATTAAAACGACAACCAAGAAAAACACCTCAGATAAAACATTACTTTTTAAATACGTAGCCATTGATACATATCTCACCTAACCCAACCTGGAAACACCGTGACATGTTCGTCATTCTTTAAAGATAGAATAATTTTAAATGAGTTTTTCTCGAAGCGAGATCGTTTTTCCTTGGCCCAAGGGAGAAGAGACAAGACGGTGATATATTTATAGCGTTGTTTTTATTTCAACGGAAAAAACAAATTCCCAATTAATGTTTTTTTTTTTTTTAGAATTGAAAGAGTTATGGGAATCGTTTATTTATGTATACGTTTTGAAGCGTATAAATGGAAAAGCTTGTAATAAAACTAAAAATAAATTTGATTCTTGTCCAAAAGTAAAGAAAAACCCCTATAATGTACATAGTTGTGACGAAACAAATATCATATTCCAAAAATAACGTAAATTGATCAAGTACTTGTATTTTTAAATAAAAAAAATCAATTTTTATTAGTAACCAAAGAGCAGCTGCATTTTGAAAACAATCTAAAAGAACAAAGACAGATAACTTAATAATAATTCAAACTTGCGAGACTTACGTTGAAGGCTTACGAATTTCCATTAACCGCTTAACATTATTTTCTTTATAAAAATAAAACTACTTGGCCAATTTTCACAGATTTAAAAAAAAAGATATTTTCGTTTCGTCATGAGTTAAGTACATTATATATTTTTTGTCGCTTTTCTTTATTAATAGGGGAATTTCTGGACAAGACCGTATTTTTCAAACCAAAAATGAATAACGGTAATTGTTTTAAAAAAATCCATTAAAAATTAGAAAATTATCGGATTTTAATGAAATGTTCAGTATTTATTAATTAATGAATAAATGTTAATGTAATTAATAAAATTATTTTAGAAATTTAAAGATATTTTTGGTAACTCAAATATTTTTATACACTTTTTAACTTCAATGACAAGATGCACCTTATTATGTTGACAGTCGAAACGCATTTATGGAGAGATAACACCCTTAGGGCGAGAAGGAAAAATGTTTTAAGACAACTATCGCTAGAAAAACGATAAGTATTTTAAATGTACAAAACACTGAATATATATATATATATATATATATATATATATATATATATATATATATATATATATACTCGGGTTTTTTTATATTCAAAAGTAATGGACTAATGAATTCAACGAGGTTGTTAGATAGTGCTCAATAAAAAGAGCTGATAATACTTGTTTATTGTTATATAAACATGCTCACATCCCGCTGCTACAAATAGCCACTTGTTTCAATCAAACAACAGATATCATCAGGCAGCGACTTGACTATTCAAAAAAGATTATTCATTGAACTTTTGAATAGTCAAGTCGCTGCCTGATGATATCTGTTGTTTGATTGAAACAAGTGGCTATTTGTAGCAGCGGGATGTGAGCATGTTTATATAACAATAAACAAGTATATATATATATATATGTATGTATGTATATATATGTATATATATGTATATATATGTATGTATGTATATATATATATATATATATATATATATATATATCATGAAGAGAAGACTTATAATTCATGATTGAAACTAAAAAGCGTTTTAAAATAAAGAAAAAGAGGCGAAGAAAATAGAAAAATAAAGGAGGAGGTCAGCTGATCGGTTTCGCCCTCGCTTTCTCAAAGTTGAATCAAGGGATTTCAAAAGGGAAAATCAAAAATATGTACATTAAGATAAAGACGTTGTGTTCCGTTATGTGTAGAAAAACATTTAAAAAGGCGGAAGCGATTAAAATAAATTTCAATCTTAGTCGTGCTCACTCAACATCCCATTTAAAGATATTGGAAACTGTTCACGTTCGGTTGAAAAGACCTACACTCTGTAAACAGACGGAATGTCTCTTGGGTGAATTTAGGAAAACTCCTCCCCGGAAAACTCGTACTTGGAAAACTCGTACACGGAAAATTCGTTCATTTAAGCTAGGTAGGAAAACTGGTCTGTTATTTAATAAATATCGATTGAAAATACATTTTATCGCCGTTATTGAAAGAGATATTGGTTTTAAAAGAGAATACACATCCAATAATATTTTTTTAAAATTATTTTTAACTCTTTTAAATATTTTTACTTGTTTACTGTTGTTTTAACAAAATAAAATTGATTTTCTGTGTTTGTTTTCTACCTAGTTTTGTAAGTTTTTGGTGGTTCAACTTATTTTAAAGAGTGTATTTAGTTAAAAACAACAAGTAATGTTGAGTGTTACTTTTAAACAAAAATTTTCCGACCTGAGGGGATCAAGTCTTAGTAGATTCGATAATCGCTCAAAAACTAGAAAATTAAAGTAAATATTGAGGTAGTTTTAAAATAAAAATTAAATTAAAAATTATTTTTAAACAAGCCTCTACCTCCAAAAGAAAATAAATTTGTATATTTTAGTCAATGTCCAAGATCACTGTTAGTAAAAAATAAAACAAACTACCGGAAGTGGATACGGTTGATTATGAAAAGAAACCGAACGGAAGACACGAAAACCGAAACCATATATTTAATTTAAAAAAATTACTTTAGTTTTTAACAGTGCTTGTGTTATTACGAAACAAAACAAAAAAAAAAACACTTCTTGTATTATAAAATAATAAAACAAATATTTTATTTTTTAAAATTAATTGAGTTTTAACAACAAAAAAAAACAAAAAAAACGAAAGAAAACGCTTATGTATTATCAAAGAAAGCAAATATTTTATTCTGAAGAAATTTCTTAGTTTAAACAATTCTTGTCTTATTACGAAACAACAACAAAAAAAAAAGAAAACAGGATACTTGTGTATTTTTGGTACCGCGCTGAAATAATAACGTTATTATTTTGAAAGCCATTCTTATCATAGGAAGGGAAGGGTGTTTGGCAACTATTCTGTGCTTCCACCTAACAATTGTACAAAAAAATTGTGAAACTTTAATTTAATCTAAAAAAAATATTTAAAAATAGCGCGGTACCAAAAATACATAAGCACCGAAAGCACTTCTTGTATTATTTCATAATGTAAGAATTTTTTGTGTTTGAAAGTCATTTGGGGGCACTTGTGCAGTATGCAGACGGCGGCCATAGTATTTTTTGATTTCTTCTTGGTCAAATAACGCGGCAAATAAGTAACAAACAAGATTTTTTTTTCGAACAGAAAAAAATTTGAAAACCAAAACATTTATTGTATAAAAATGTATCAATATATAATTGTAAAAACATTTATTGTATAAAAATGTATCAATATATAATCGTAAAAACATTTATTTAAAAGTCTGCGTGAGAAAATTTAATTTTAATAAAATAAGTTTGTAATGAAAGCAACATTGGATTTTTATAAAGTAAAATATTTTTTCGAACGACTAAATAATTCGAACGAAACACTTTTTTGAATTAAAGCAACTTTGAAGGGTCAACAACAAATTAATAATTTAAATTCTTTTTGACTGAGAAGCGCTACCTTGCGACAGTTTAGTGGAATGCTTTTTTTTTTTTTTTTTTTTTACACAGTGTTCACCACTTATCAAGGCCCGGAAGCCACTCAGGGATAAGGGTTATTGCAAGTATATTACGTTAGTGAGGAGATTTGCTGAAATGTTTACTTAAGGGGGCGGTTCATTAGGAATTTGTTAACATTGGACTTGAAGACAACTAAGTTGTAGTCCGGAGGGAAGCAGGCAGACGGAACAGAGTTCCACAGGCGTGCAGTTCTAAGAAAGAAGCTTTGTTCATGGAATCTGCGTTTTGATTTAGGCACAGATATAGAGTGGGGGAAATTTTTCACAGTGGATTCAGCTAGACGGGTGTTTTTCGTGAAGGATTGGCGAGGGGGACCAGAGATTGGAGTTCAGACGAGCATCTGCCATGGAAATAACGATAAAACAAGGACAGGCTCGCAATGTCTCTTCTGTGGGAGAGAGGTTGCAGGGTAGAGAAAAGAGCATCCCCCACTAAGCCACGAAGTCTATTTTGTACCCTGTCAAGGCAGGATAGGCTGTTTTTAGCAGCTCCTTCCCAGATATGGCAACAATATTCCATCCTTGAACGTACTTGGCTTTTATATAGATAGAGAATTGCATCAGTAGTGAGATATCTTCTGGAGCGGTAGAAGGATCCCACCATCTTTCCAGCGACCTTGGAAACAGACTTGATGTACGTGTTCCATTTCAGATCAGGAGTAAAGATCAGGCCCAGAAGCTTGTCAAAACACGGGGCCTCACCCAGACAAGAGCCATCCATCACAATTGATGCCAGATGGGGATCAGAGCGTTGATGATGTAAGGATAGGAGTTTGGTTTTGGATGCATTAAAGTAACCAGCCACATCTTCCCCAACTGAACCACGCGCTCGAGATCAGAGGAGAGAGAATCAGAGAGAACTTTGTCATTTACAGCCTTTGATGTGTTGCCGTAGATGGTCGTGTCATCAGCATAGATGTCAACGAATGATTTAAGTATGTGTTTAGGGAGGTCATTGATGTAGATCAGGAAGAGAGTTGGGCCCAGGATTGACCCCTGAGGGACTCCAGCATTTATATTGCAGGCCTCCGATTTTTGTCCATCTACCACTACTCTTATGAGCCTATCGGAGAGAAATGATTTAATGATTGAGAAAACATTTCCAGTTATACCGTAGCTGGAGATCTTGTGAAGTAGACCCTTATGGCATACCTTGTCGAAGGCCTTTGGTATGTCGAGAGCAATTGCCCTAGAAAGGAAGCCTTTGTCAAGAGATTCACTAATCCTGTGGGATATAACCGTCAGCACATCTGCGGTAGATCTTGCAGAGCGGAAACCATATTGTGTGTCACTAAGAAGGTTATTCCTGCTGAGGTAGTTGACTATTTCTCT
The DNA here is from genome assembly GCF_053919585.1 of Euprymna scolopes. NCBI lineage: Eukaryota > Metazoa > Mollusca > Cephalopoda > Sepiida > Sepiolidae > Euprymna > Euprymna scolopes. The sequence continues at coordinate 171,452,893 of NC_136485.1, read as the reverse complement.
ATTTAATATGGATTCCAGCAACTTACTCATCACACACAGGAGACTTATAGGTCTGTATTGAGAGGGAGATGACTTATCACCTGAATTCTTAAATACAGGGCAAACTGATGAGGTCTTCCAGGGAGTCGGAAAGCACTTCTCCTTAAGGCAGCGCTTAAATAGTTTCGTAAGTATGGGAGCAAGTTCTGGTTGAAGCTTTTTTAACACTATAATTGGGATGCCATCAGGACCAGTTGCTTTACTGGAATCTAGGTTCTTTATTAGCTTGGCGTCCTCATGCACGGATATTTGTATGTTAGCTAGCTTGTTCTGTGTTATAGGAGGAAATATGCTCCAAGAAAAGATCATCGCCATCCGTATACTACAGAATTTTTTAGATAAGGATTGATTATTCGTATCATTTGGATGTTACAGATTATTGTATTCAACTTGAGTGTTTTTTGTTTTGTTTTTTTCATAAGGCTTTGGTCGATATAACCTCCGACCTTCTTCAGGCTTATCTTGTAGAACTTGTGAATCCTTCTGTTGAGCTCGATAATCTACACAGAATTTCGAACGGAACGCTTTATTCAATTCGCGCCCACCTGCTGTGCTGGGTAAAGTATTGGTAAAATTTAATTCTACCTTACACTTTCTGGAGGTTGGAGTCTCAATCCTCAATGCGAATTACTTAGGACTTCTAACCAACAATGGTATACGTGATAAGAGCCTGCTACCCCTATTAATTAAATAAAGGGTTCCGTTGGAAATTCTGTGCAGACTTCTGAGCTCAACAAAAGTAGATCGCAAATGAATACAGTACCGGGCAACGCCTGATATATTCAGCTTGCTGTAAATATTGTCTAAAAGTAATTGCGTAATATTTTAGGTGGATTATTGGCTTTATTCTTGAAAAGATCATTGCTATACGTAGGAGTAAAACAGTCAACAAGAAGAGAGTTCCACGTGCCTTTAGTATTTGGAAAGAAAGTGCATTGCGAAAAGTTTTCAAAAGACTTGAAAAACACCTCTAAACCTTGTGTCAAACTAAGTGGAAGAAATGAAGCCGATAAAACTAAATAAGATCACTTTCAGATCAAAAATTAGCTACCGATTAGTGTCGTATGAATAGACTCCAACCCAGAATTTCAACAATTCTTTCCCTTTTTGTCAGAAACATCGCTCATGGAATACGAGGACTAAAGAACAAAATAAGGACGTGAGGCTTTCGAGGCTGCCGAATTCAATGTGCACTATCTACTCTATTTGAAAATCATTATTTACTTTGACAGGATGTTTTAAACGTTTATACCTGTCGATTTCTAGCGCTAACGACTAAAATACTTTTGCAAAATAAAGCGCTGAATACATTCAAGACATTGCCACGGTTGATGCAAAGAAGTGTTTCTTCTATTGTACTAGAAAATTATTCAAACCTGATTGTTTCTTGTATCTCTATAAAGTCACTAGTTGCCCATACATAGATCATTGTTGCGATGTACTATTGTTAAGCAAAGGCCGGGCAACGCCGGGTATAAAGCATTTATTCATTGGTTTATCTATATATCTATCTATCTCTCAACCTATTTATCTATCTCATTGTCCATATGTCTAGCTGATTAAATAACAAAGATTGAATTGTGGGAAACAATAAGTTGAGCGATCGTGCAAGTGCAGAGGGGGTCAAGGGGTCATGCTGTGACACGAGTCAAACTCTGAGACCGATCAAGTTGCACCGGAAGGTATGCAAACGGGGACAGAATCTGACGTATCAAGTGTTCCGGCTTTAAGAAGATGAGTTAATTTTAGTGAATTGGTTTTTGAGATGCGAAAGAGACAAAATGGGTTAAACACGTCTCCACACAGGGGGGGGGCGACGATTTCTAAGTGAATGTAGAGAAACCACAAGCCAAAGATTGTCGTTCACTCCAGTTCTACTGTGAGGAAATGCCCGGGAGTGAATAAATAATATATATAAAAACACACAGCGTCTTGGGTCTGTCTTGCATGCGGCTTGTTATTTAAAAAAAAAACAAAAAAAAACGGCATCCCAAAACGTTTGAGAATCTCCCCAGGAGGATATGGCGGTTACCATAATGTAATTCTTGTTGGGTAGGTCACCATTTCGGCGGGTCCCCCTTTTGGGGAGTCGTCGAAATTAATAAGACGGGAGTAGAAATCGACCTGGGAATAGTAATAAAGAAACAAAGTAACTTCCAAACGAAACGGTTTTATATTCATTTCAGCGTACAAGTGGTATCGGGTGATAGAAAGTTCGTGATTTTCATTTTTGTCCCCTGACTCTGGAACCACTCGCGTCTCCGTCTTTTTTGCTTCCAACACTTTTTGTATCTCTCTTTTTGTCTTTCCCACCAGAACTGTTCTCCGTCCTGATTGGTTACAACCTCTGGTCACATTTTTGAGGAAAGGGGGAAGGAAGGAAGGGGGAAAGGGAAGAGTAGAGAGAAAGAGACATGTAATGGAGAAATAGTAGTGTTGGCTTCACTACAAGAAGCAGCATAAGACAGGTATGTCGTCATGTTGTGTATTATAAATGTACTGTGAACTGTATGTTCTGACGTACACACACTAATAATACAAGACGAGCTACGGTCCATTAAAAAGAGTTAAATAAAGCAATTAAGATACCATATAAATAGATAAGAACGAGACATATATAACATTATACAGCAGGGAATGTGGCTTTTTGGCATGGCTGATTCGGCTCAATCGATTCGGCGCAGGGATAATTCAGCGTCGATCACGCAAGTCACATTTTTATAAAGATTTTATAACATTTTTATGAAAATATATCACTAACTGTTTTTAAGAAAATGTTTAGTTATTTTATCATTAATTTTTTGGATTTAAAAACTTATACATATTTTGTGTTCTTCATTTTAATTAAGAATATAAAACATTTAAATATTATCTCATTGTTGACGATTGAGTGCTTTTTGTTGTGTTTTAAATAAAGACAGTTATTTTTAAGTTCTTTTTTTAATCAAATTAATTTTTTCTTTTTTATAATTTTTATTTCAGTTTTCTTCAAAGGAAAAATCTGTGTTTAGTAAATTAATTTTAAAAAATAAATAGAAACTTTAACTTTTACGAAGAGTTAATTTGCCTCCGAATTTCCCCCTGCCGAATCGGCTACGCCGGATCGGCCAACCCGAAATAGTGACGCCGAATCGACCACGCCGAAACGTACCAAACTCTATTATAATAAGCTACAACCTTTGTGCCATCGTCACAATGTTGGATCGCTCTGTCTGTTTTACAGGTAGTTTAATGAAATGTGCTTTAATTAATTCGACGTAGATAATCCTGACTAACCACTCAAGCAGCAAAATTCATTCCTTCATTTCTGAGGTTCTTAAGAAAAGCATTTTATTAATCGGAATCGGGAATCTAAAAAATCGAAACTTTTAGGCGTATCGGAATCGATGTTGAAATCGGAAACATGTGTGCCTATTTTCCGATGCTAAAACGATTTTTTTTTCATATTTTTAATTTTTAATTTTTTTTTTTTTTTTAGTTAAAACTTAATTTTCCATGGTTCGTATTAATGATGAAATGGCAAATAATTATTGATTTGAAACTACCAGTAAAACTAAAATAACACATCGTCTTCCATAAGTGTATTTCACGTTTTAGAAATTATATGTATATACTTCACAGTTTTTGTGTTAACTCCTCCAAAAAACTACTCTATATGTAGAAATTTGAAAGAATCGGAATCAGTAATTGTATCGGATTCGGGAATTAAGAACAGAATCGGTAATGGTATCGAAATCAGTAAAATATTGGAATTGTCCTATCACTGTTACCTAGAAAGTTTATTGGTATAAGCGCAGTATTGGTTCATACTTTTTGAATACTTTAATTATCATTCCTTTGCTGTCTATATTTTTTAGCGTCAAATAGTCCCAAATAGAAATTCCTTACATCCACATGGCGTTATGCCTTGTTTGAGGTGAACAAGACTTTTACAAGAAAGCGTGACAGACTTATGACCCTACAGACCAACGGACATAATTTCTTACGCAGATTCTTGGGCGCATTTAAAACCATAAGAAATCCTTTTTATCTAATTGATGAGTGTATTACTGAATGGACAGGTCCACCATGCCGTTCCAAAGGATTTCGAACATCTTATAGCAAAGGTCAAGAAGCGTAGACTCCAATGGCCAAGTCATAAGATGTGATGGCCGCGTCTTAATTGTCCCCCGAGGAATAATTCAAAAGATGAAAAGAGAAGGGCAGTGGTAATAGTAGTCGAACAAAGACCTAGGGTGGACGGGCGAAATAGTTTATAGAAAGTCAACCAAATTTCAACTTCTGTCACATCGCCGAAATGTGGCATCTCTGTGCATGTTTTAAAAGTATTTTAATGAAAAATGGTCTGGCGAACTCAAAGTCCTAATACTTCTCGGTGTAAATACTCCTGACAAGCCTAACAAGCAGCAGCAAAAAAAAACTACACTGTAGACATCCCTAGTATAACCTTCTACTCAAATAGTTTCTTGCCTCGGGCCAAACTCTTTGTTTTCTGATATTCAACAGTTCAAGTGTAATGCAAACATATGTCTCGCTGCCCAACTCCCTAAATATCTGCAAATCTGGTCCCAAATAGTAGTACCTTCATTTTTAAGTGGCATTGTGCGTTGTTTGGGGTAAAATAACCGCTTAAACAATTCTCAGACATGATCGAAACGAAAGGATGGAGGGCAATATGGACTTTCGTGGATTGAATAGGCAACATGGTCAACCGATGCTGATCTCACGTGGAAATTTAAATTGCGAAATGCGGATATAGAAACGAAATGCGTTTTAATAGTTTTTGACGCGAACATTTTCAGAAATTAATAAAGAAATAAATAATACCGACTTTTTGCATCTTCTTTTTTCAAACAATGTTTTTTTACCAAAATCTTTTGCAAATGATTCATTCATTCCGTTTTTCTGACGATTTATTACCTAAATCTTTCAAAAAGGATTCGTTCATTTAAATATTATTTTAATTTTATTTATTTTAATTATTTTTAATTACATTTCATATACTTTATTCCGTGCATTGCATTATACAAACGCATTTCGTTCCTATATCCCCATTTCGCAATTTTATGTTTCCACGTGAAGTCAGCATCGGTCAGCCATGTTACCTATTCAACCTAGGAAAACCCACATTGCTGGATGAAGACATGTACAGTTCATTTCACAAAAACTCCGACGGTCTTTCTAGAAGTGAAATGGTTTGCGCGCACGCTCACGTGTATGTGCATATGGATTGAAGTGAGGGAATACCTCATTATCGTACACAAACTTTTGTAGATTTTAAAAGCTGTTTACTCTGGTGCTACCAGATTAGGCTGTATGAAGATACCGACTTCCTAACTTAAATATATCAAACATTGATGTTTTTAATCGTTCTTTTGCAAAACTCAATCATGTTCTGCAAAGCCACAAAAAACATAAGTTTCTTCAAAAAAAAAAAAAAATAACAACCAAACTAAACACCATGAACAAATATTTAAAAAATATAAATAGCTTGGAGTATATAACTATGTTTTCTCAAATCTCTAGATTCGGCATTAAATAACCCGAAAAGGTGGATATGCCGCTAAACAAAACAACCAAACCAAACCAAAAGCTCTTTACCAATATATAGTTTTTCTTACAAAATGTTATTTTTTATTATGTCAGTGTAAACTCGAACACACACATACACACGCATATATATATATATACATATATATATATATATATATATATATATATATATATATATATATATATATATATATATATATATGGGGGGTACAAAACTTTTGAGGAAAGGATGACAAGCTAAAATCTGGTTTCCTCGTAAGGATCAGGCTGGAAGACTCTGGATTTCTAAAGAAATTGTAACAGATACATGTATGCACATATGTAGCCAATAATACATATATATATATATATATATATATATATATATATATATATATATATATATATATATAAGGAGACGCACGTGTAAAACTACAAGTGGTGTCAAATAGCCGGAAACGCGTTTTATATTTATAGTATATAACTATGTTTTCTCAAATCTCTAGATTCGGCATTAAATAACCCGAAAAGGTGGATATGCCGCTAAACAAAACAACCAAACCAAACCAAAAGCTCTTTACCAATATATAGTTTTTCTTACAAAATGTTATTTTTTATTATGTCAGTGTAAACTCGAACACACACATACACACGCATATATATATATATATACATATATATATATATATGGGGGGTACAAGACTTTTGAGGAAAGGATGACAAGCTAAAATCTGGTTTCCTCGTAAGGATCAGGCTGGAAGACTCTGGATTTCTAAAGAAATTGTAACAGATACATGTATGCACATATGTAGCCAATAATACATATATATATATATATATATATATATATATATATATATATATATATATATAAAGAGACGCACGTGTAAAACTACAAGTGGTGTCAAATAGCCGGAAACGCGTTTTAAGCGCCGAGGAATGGACTTAATCAAGTCGTAAATAAAAAAATATTTTATTGTAAACTAACAACTAAAACATGCGACGCCATATTGTTTTTTCAAAGGCGGCTTCTCAGATGAGAGTCGTTAACGTCGCGTGTGGCTCTTAATTGAAATCGGAATTTACGACGAACTACTTTTCTTTACAAACGAACGACGCACGTTTATGTTTATTATTCCACTGTGACAGCTGCAATACGCCGTAACGAACCTTCCTCGCAATCTGTAATCTGAAGCGAAGAAATCCAATTTATTACTAGAGCTACACAGAAATATAAATTATCAGTAGGGTCTCTCGACATTGCCCGTATATTATATGCATATACACTAGCAAGGAGGTCCGACGTTGCCTGGGATAGAATGGGGATCAATAAACGTTCGCTGCTGCCATACATTTACTGTCATCAAAATCTAGAACAGGTAATCGATTTGATTAAAAAATGGGTGATTTCAACGATTTCGATAACCATCAAATTACGGGAGTGTGAAGTATTCGTTGATCATCATTCAATCCCGGGCAACGTCGGGTCTCCCTGCTAACAATAGCTAATTTTCTTTCACAACAAAAAATTGCGAATTTGGAAAAAAAAAAAACATAAACAAACAAAAACAAAACAAAAGCACCAATAATTTCATAATAGTGGCAAACCAGAAGAGTACCCGGTGTTTGGTCAGATTCTTTTCCTGATATTAAACTTAATCAGTAATATAATTTCCGGGGAGAATTTCAATTCCCCAAGTTTAGTTATCAACATTACTTGTTTTTCAAACAGAATAAACGTTTTAAAGTTTATTATAAACAAACCCAACATTCCTGTTATGAAAAGGTTTTATTTGATTCTTTGTAAATGTAAATTTGTAAATCAATTTTGCCAAATTCTGTATAATAACATGCTTTTAAACATAATCGTATTGGTGCAAGAAAATGAAAAGTAGTGGCCGCTAGCGATTAAATCATTGAATTAAGTTTCCATTTTGAAGACTTAAAAAAATAAATTGAGTTTAGGTAAATATGACAGCGATAAAATTTTATTTGGCCTTTTTTTAGATTATTATACATAAATATTTATGATAAAAGAATTATTAAATAAAACGTTATTATAATTTTTACGGTGCTTCTACAGAATTTCAACCAAACTAAACCGACTTTTTTAAAACTAAAGCTAAGGAGCTTAGCCCTATTTTAAACTAGGGAAATGGGATCTTAGCCTCTACTTCTCAAACCATCCTAGTATTCCGTTGTCAATGTGCCATTTTTACCTATTTATTCACTTTTGCCATTTTACCGGTGCCATTTACCGTGGAATTTTAACCTGTGCCATTTTTACCGGTGCCAGCTGAGCACAGCTAGATTATAAATGACGACTGTTTTTAGATCGATCTTTAAACTGGACGAATACATGTAGATACAAAATGGTCAATAAAGCATTGCAACTCATCTTTCGGATGTGAAACGATATCACAGCCATTCACGCAAAGCAACTCCTTCAGCCCGAGAGATTTTTGTTTGAGAAATTTGTCAACGGATATTATATACACTGCCAGATGTCCGATATTTGTTATAAATACCATCTGTGTTTTTATAAAATCATTGCAAAATAGATATTCAATAGCATGGGTGTAGAAGTGTCAACCTGTTTGACTCCTTTCTTGGAATCAAACTCACAAATCTTTCATCTCAGTCCAACTTTAGGAAGTTCTTTCAAGATTTGTTAAGTCAATGAAACAATGATACAACAGAAGATTTCGTTCTTTATACTTTTCAAACAATTACCTTACAATGCCACAGCTTGCATGAAAACTATTCTGTGATTCTGATAGTAGTCCATTAACAATTTTGTGAACTAATCTATTTAAAATGATCCTTGAAAATACTCTTCTATCAATAGGCAACAAAGGTATGGCTCTAAAATTCCCGTAGTTCGACATTGAACTCTTCTTATACGGCACAAGTATCAGAAATCTTGAGGTACTTCACTGCCGCATACACTTTGGATGACTTGCTCCAGGAAAGTGATGATCATCTCATCACCATTCTTTAGAATTTCTACTGGTATGCCATTTATTCCCGACACTTTGTTGTGTTTTTGACTTACAGAAACTTTTTATCTCACTTCTAGAAGGTATTTCATCAAGAGTCATAATTGGTTTATGTTGCTTAATGAGATCCAATACAGATTCATCAACGATTAGATGGTGATTAAGGAGTTAGCTGTAATGTTCGCAACACCGCTTCTTGGTATCTTCCGGTTGTCTCAAGGTCGTACTGTTTTTGAATTGAGAGAGCAAAAATTAATTTCTACGGTCCTTCAAAACAATACTTTACAAAGGGCGGATAAATCTTTACAGGGTCAATGGTCAACTAACATCTATTTCTTTTGTAAAGGGTAGATAAAGTTCCTCAGCATAAGAGAAAGCAACTCATCCGATATAAAACTATATAAAAATTTACAAGTAAAATAAAAATTTATAGGTAAATACACATAAAAAATTACCGGGATGGGCGGAGACTCCTCAAGTCACTGCAGTGGTAATCCACTTAAAAGAAAGAAAACTGCAAATATCGAACTTGATTTTCTGGTATGAACCAATTTTCTTACTTGAGGAACCATTAAAAAAATATCATATCCGAAAAGTGATTGTGTGTAATGCAAGTTAAATTCACTATAAATAAACTCACGCACATGATCGTTTTTTTTTTTTTGTTTTGTTTTGTTTTCTTATGATGTATTCTTACACGCACTACTCAATTACAGCACTAAGTCCATTGGCGAGACATGTTTTGGCGACTTATACCGGTCTAACAAAGTGGGAGTATGTAGCTCGAACTGTGCACAATGGTGACTCGTAACTTATTTTAGCTTCAATTGTGTAATTAAGGCGAAAGGAATGATTCGACGGAATTAAAGGCGTTAACGCAGCTTTTCTGGGAGAGCATGGCTCGCCTTGTGTGAGGATTATTAAAGGTATTCCAAACCAATGTTTTGCCTCAAAATCTGACCAGTAACTGCGGTTGGCGGAATGTTTATTTAGTGTTAACAGAATTAAGGACAATAAATCAGTTTCAAATTTGAATGTACGAACATTACTTGACAAATAGTTATTTGAAAAGCCACACAATAGAATTGTTCTATTAGCCAATGAGATTTCTTGTTATGACATTGATATTGTTGGTCTCTCTGAGACTCGTCTTGTCAGTTCACAGAAACAGGTTTTGGTTATCCTTCGTTTGGAAATGGCAAACTTGCTGATGAATCGAGAGGACGTGGTGTAGATTTTTCCATCTAATCCTCCCTCTTAAAACACTCGCAGGAACTCCCATATGGTAAATCAGAATGTATTATTTATTTACGTCTGCCTCCATGACAAAAACGTTGCCCCCGACCATAGACTCCTCTAAAACAAACATACTCTCTTTTTATGATGAATTAAAACAACTATTTCACAATATCTTTAATGATGATGAGATCAATCTTTTTGGTAATTTGAATACAAAGATGGGAAGGGGTTCTCCAACCTGGAAATGTTTAGGTTCAATTAGGTTGAGAAATGCAAACAGCAATGACCTTTAACTTTGGCAATTTTGCAACGAGCAGGACCTCGTGATTGGAAACACGTCAGTAAACAAATACAAAGTGACATGGTAACACTTTATTATTGTTCGCCGGGGTGATCTACAAGATCTACACCATGATCGAGCTATGAGAGGTGCCGAATGTTAGACGGATCATCATCTGGTAAAAGACGAAAAGGACTCAAAATTTGTCGAAAAGCACGACATACCACCATACCATGAGCAAAAAAAAAAAAACAATTAAGCTCTCAAAATTTTTTCATTTCCTTGAAACAAAAATCATCTTTCAGAATGCTCTTACATCTATTGAATTGGATGAAACAAATTTATGGGAAGATTTTGAAGTGAAAGTACTTTCTGCTGTCCAAGACATTATGGAATTTCGAAAAAAAGAAATGTTGAAAATTATGAGGAAATTGATGCACTTCTTACAAAAAAAAGGTAATTTTTCAAGAACATTGTCATCAAACTAATCCAATCTAGTGATTGCCAAAAAAGTGGCCCATGTAACCCAATATATCCGGCGATTAAACTGGTTCCCCACAATCTCTGTCTTGTGAGTTAGGAGGCCATTTTCCCATAAAATATATATATATATATATATATATATATATATATATATAGTGAAAGTGCCTGTCTGTCTGTCTGTTTACATTTCCCTACACAATAACTGTCAATTTTCAGTCTCCAGGCTCGAAATTTGATATACAAAATATGGAGATTTTGGAAAATCTTTGTAATCCGTTTTCGGCCAGAAATTTGGCTGTTAAGGGGTCAATGTTCAACAATTTGACCTTTGAGAATTCTACCTAACTCCTCCGCCAATTTTGGGTATAAACAATTGAAATTTTAGATATAGGTTCTTGGACAACTTAATAACTTGATCTGAGACCAAAACAATAAATGTTAAGGGGTCATAATAGGGGTCAAAGTTTTAAAAAAATTACCCCTGATTTCTCTACTAAATTACTCAGACAATTTCTGGTCTAAACATTTGAAATTTTACATAAAGCGTATTTAGAGATAGAGCAAGTTTTTAATCAGTTTGGGTCGAAAATTTGAGCTACCAATATAGAAATGTATGCATATATGTTTGCACGTCTGTCTAAAACCTTTGATAGAGGCGACGGATTTTTACAAGATCGATACTTCAGACGAAAAATTAGCTAAAAACATTAATTTTTTTCACCCTCAACTGGGCACTTTTCTACGGGGGAGGGGTCCTTTTTTACCGATATTTTCGAAAGTCATCCCCTCTTTTGGATTGCCTAGCTTTAATTTAAACCTACATCACTTCCAGTTTAGTAGTGGTCGTAACAGCAAAAACGTCACGTTTTTCCCGTTCTTTTAAAACGGAAGTCCAAGACTGGAGTTTCGCCCTCATTTGGGCTTATTAGTGAGACATGTTTGAACTCGGGATTCGGGGCCCCTCTCGCATGCGAGGCGAATACTCTACTGCATAAGCAAACGCGTCACACACAAACCGCAGCAAAATTCGATTATGGAATGAATCTTCGTCTTGAACAAGGGATGTCTCACAAGTAGGAATTTTGATAGAGTACTCGCCTCGCATGCAAGAGGCTCCGGTTTCGAATCCCGAGTTCGAATATGTCTAACTGACGAGCCCAAATGAAGGTGGAATTAGAGTCTTGGACTTCCGGTTTGTTGGTAGTCATGGATCTTGTGAGCTACGACGTAGACTGTGAAAATAATTATATATAATCTCTTACATTCTGAATGTCAAAAATTAACGGTTAGAAATTTTACATGAAAAAGTAAACAAAGTTAGATTCTTATTTAGAATTTGTTCTATACTTAAAACAAAACATATAAATACACATCTGTATGGCATGCATGGTGACGAAACGAAAATATCATGTTCTAGAAATCACGTAAATTGAGTAAGTAGTTTTATTTTTGTAAAGAAAATATTTTTAAGCCATTAACGCGAAGTCGTAGGTATTACGGCATAAATCTGAAAAACGAACGAAAAATAAATAAATACGCCTCAATCTAAAAGTAATGTTGTCGCATTTCTCCTTCTTTCGCTAATAAACTAGGATCCTAAATCGAATACCTTTTATGGCTGGCTATTAATGTATGTGTATTTTTACATCAGACAGGACATAACTTTCCGATACCTCATTATATGTGTGTTCCCACCGAACTTCAAATCAATTTGACCTTAGTCTATGTGTGGGTTCTTATATTTCCTGTCTCCCGGGGCTGTTAACCTCTTGCAATGGCCCTTGTTCCCACACATCATTTTTTTTTTTTTTTTACTAGAAAAATCACAATGTTTGTTTTTAGATTTGTCCGAGCATTTCATTCGGGGACTCTGTCCGTCGATTATTCAGTCTGTCACGTTTAAATTTGAAATAAGATTTTCGTCGGTCTGCCTTGCTTTAGTCTAACAAACTTTCCAGGCGTCTGCGAAGTTTGTTTTTTACTTGGAAGTCACCACTTATCAAGGCCTGGAGACCACTCAAGGATAAGGGTTAATGACTGTAAAGGTGATAGTGTAGTAAATGTTAATGGTGTAAATTGGGTTGAATTTGATTATTTATGGGAACGGCTTAACAAGAATTTGTTTACATTGGATTTGAAGGCTACCATGTTGTAGTAAACCGTGAAGCAGACCAGGGAAACAGTGTTCCAAAAGCGAGCAGTTCAGGAAAAGAAGCTTTGTTTATGGAATCTGTGTTTAGATTTAGGCATAGATAGAGAGTGGGAGGAATTATATATAGTGGTTGTAGTTAGTTGAGTGTTTTTTTTTGTGAAAGTTTGACAAAGGGGTACTATAGATTGGAGTCTATGAAAATAGCGATAGAGCAGAGATAGACCCGCGACGTCTCCTCTGTGGGAAAGAGGTTGCAAGCAAACGAAAAGAGCATCACCTATTGATTTGTTAAGTCGGTTTGGAATTCTATCAAGACAAGATAGAAGCGCCGAGCAGCCCCTGCTCAGATTAAGAAACAGTAATCAATTTCAGGATGTACTTGGCTTGTTTTAAATATAAATGCTTATTTGGATTATTTGGATTCTTCGAACTACCGTTCTCATCCTTAGTTTTATTTTCGTGACGTTTCGATTAATTGAACTTCCGACCTTTTTCAGGTTTATCTTATCGAACTCGGGACTCTGCGCAATATGTCAAGCGAGATCTTTTATTTAACCAACGAAATTTCGTGTAGATTCCCTGAGTTAAACAGAAAGATTCACAGCTTTGAAGAGATACATCTGAAGAAAGTCGGAGACTGATCGACCGAAACGTAGCGAAAATAAAACTCAAAATGAGAAGAACAGTAATCGGAAAATTAAAATAAAACGAATTATCAATCCTTATCTAAAAAATTCAGTAACATAATGTTTATTGTTCTGCTATAGTTTAGAATAAAATAGACTGACGATTGTTATGTCTGTCACGATTATATTTGTAATGTAAATTTCATTCCTTTGTCACGCTCAAGTTTCGAATAGCATTTTCTTTGGTCTGTCACACTTAAATTGTAAATAGAAGTGTTGTTGCTCTGTCACGTTTAACATTAAAATAATATTTCGTTAGTTAGTTATCCTTATGTTTGAAAGAAAATATTTTTGTTGCGTCCGGCTTAAGTTTGAAATAATATTTTTTCTTTGTCTATCACACTTTGATCTGTCACGCTAATGTATTTTCATTGGTCTGTCACGCTTAATTAAAGGAGTTTATTCTAAGGCCGATTACGCTCTATGAGAAGCACCGGTGGATCCGTTCGTTGGAAAGTCACGCTTAAGTATTAAAGTATTTGTAAACTCGCCCAGTGAAACGGACGCATTTTCAGAATGTCCGTCCCGCCCCATTTGCAAACCTAATTAATACTTGCCCCTTTTTATCTACGTTAAGGAGTTGCGGGTAATGGATTTATCGGCCTTCCCGAAATTCACATTTTTTCAAGCCAATACCGGCGCCTTTGATGGAAAGTTCGACGTCATTCAATTCTCCGCCCATAAAATAGTTGATATTAATTGGACATGGAAAGAGAAGGTAACTTTCCTTACGGATTCTCGTGGTGTGAGGGGGGGGGGGAGAGGAAGGAAATCAAGTTTTCCCTTTATATGAAAGGGACACTTTATTAATGCCACTGCTGATTACAATAAGGCCGGATTCCTCTTCAGACCTGATTGTCTACGCGTGTTTGGAATGCATTACGAATAATTTGTCTCTATTATATTTTGTGGCATGTGTGTTTTCTTACAAGATTAAACACAATTGTTCGGATTGGTTGTCTATTCGGATTGATATATATATATATATATATATATATATATAGAGAGAGAGAGAGAGAGAGAGAGAGAGAGAGAGAGAGAGAGAGAGAGAGAGAGACAGACAGACAGACAGACAGACAGACAGGGAAACAGAGACAGACAGATAAATAGATAGTGTATATATATATATATATATATATATATATATATATATATAGAGAGAGAGAGAGAGAGAGAGAGAGAGAGAGAGAGAAAGAGAGAGAGAGGGGGAGATAGGTGTATGGATTGATAGTTATTAGTATGGCTGTGACAACAGCATATTCTTTCAATTTTTTCCCCTCAAGTATATATTCGATACGGTTAAACACAGTTAATTAACTGAGAACCCCATCAGTCTACATAAAAACATATAAGATATTAACTGATATATACTCAAGAAAAGAATATTCTATTGTCACAGCCCTAGTTATAAGTCGCTAGATGGATAGATAGGTAGATAGATAGACGGATAGATAGAAAGAGATATATACATATGATATATGGATATATATATATATATATATATATATATATATATATATATATATATATATATATATATATATATATATATATATACAGGAGGCAAAAAGCTAAGTTTAATGTAACTGTTTAAACAAACTATACCTCATTTGATTGGTTTTTATTCTTCTATAATTTTACCTGTTCGTATTTGACTCTTACTTGAAATATTTTAGTGTTCACGTCTATTTTAAAAATAACTTCAAATTGAGGAGGCAAAAACAATGTCCGCACAATGGAAAATTGTTATTGAAATGTAACTTTAGGATATTAATACAACACAAATACAACAGGAACACAATGAACTAGTTAATATTTAGTAGCATAATCCTTCTGTAATTTGACGACCTGCAATCTATTGGGAATTTTTTGTAATTAGACTGCAACAATACTCCGGGGAAAAAGCATGCAGCTTTTCTTTAATTTTTGTCCAAAGTTCTTCCAAATTGTAAATTTTATCATTGTGTAGCTGTTGCTTGATGTAATGCCATACATTTTCGATATGA
Organism: Euprymna scolopes; assembly: GCF_053919585.1. Lineage (NCBI taxonomy): Eukaryota > Metazoa > Mollusca > Cephalopoda > Sepiida > Sepiolidae > Euprymna > Euprymna scolopes. The sequence continues at coordinate 171,437,477 of NC_136485.1, read as the reverse complement.
TTGAAGTCTGGAAATTGTGCAGACAAATCCAAAAACGGAATATCATGCTCTTCCATGAATCTCTTGACATTGCCAGTTGTGTGAATGCGAGCATTATCCTGCATGAAGATGGGATTATCATCCCAATTCCGACCAAAGTAGGGTAGAAAATGCTCAGTCAACAATTAATCTACTTGGTCGAATTAATTCGACCTTGGAAACGAACTATAGGCCCTGGACCATTGGTACTAATAATGCCCCACAACAAAACTGAATCTCCAACACCTTGTAGAGTTGAAACTGAGCACCTACAATTAAAGTTTTCGTCTTTCCTCCAACGGACGTACTGCCAACCATCACTGCCTAGCCTATTGAACTTGCTTTCATTGCTAAAAAGCACTTTTGACCAATATGAAGAGTCATGATCTTCATTGCGTCTGACGAAGTTTAGACGGCGTATTTTGTTCTTTACAGAAATCATTGGCCTGCGTCTTGCAACATATCCTCGCAAATTAAATTCCTTTAATTTGTTCTTAACAGTAGAAAGAGAGCACTTTTTAACAAGATTGCACTGTTGTTGGATATGGCGAGCAGTTTCAAATCTGTTTCTTAGGCTGTGGATCTTGATAGCATTGTCTTCCCTGTCAGAAGTAACTCTAGTACAATCAGATTTAGGGCATCACGACACTGTCATTGTTTTGGTGCTTTTGCGTTTTCTAATCACATTTCAATTTGCGGCCGATTTCTCGATTGGATAAACCAGACAGGTGGAGATTAATGACCTTCTGACGATCACTAAGAGAAAGTCGTGGCATATGGACTTAATGTTCGTTGTATAACCTGGAACAACAACAATTACGATTAGAGATGCTTTCTTGCTTGTTGGTGGATATTTTAAACTGATTTAGGGGCGATAATTTAAGCTTGTTTTAAGCGAATTTGTTGCTGTGGACTTTCTTTTTGCCGGCACTAATAAACTTTCAACGGTATATAATAATATGACAAAATACGGCGAGTGGGATGCGTAACAAAAAGGTTTATTAATAATACAAATACAAAATGGCTACTTGCTTTTGAAGTTAGATAAATGTAAAATGAAGGTAAAGGAAAAGGAACTGAGCGTGTGAGAGCTAAACGCTCGTCCATGGGAAGCTTGGTTAACCGGAGTACACTTGTAGAGTGTAAGACGCGAGACTGGTAGGACGCAAGGCTGCAAGGCAAGACTACAAGACTAAAACGTAAGACTAGACTGCAAAACAAGACAAGATGCCCCTACCTTAAAATGGTAGCTCTTTTATATACTGTTTCGTATCTGGTTCGATACGTAGTTATGTCTCTTATAACATCCCCCCCTAAAGCTGAAAGCTTCCGATTTTAGCTTTAATATCGCTTCCGTTTAGGATCAGGACTTAAACGCCTTACGACTTTCCTTTTACGTGTGCTTTTCCTTTTGGTGGGAGTTTCCTGCGGTAAAGAATTCTGTCCAGCCCGTATGATAGGCTCAAGGGATACATTCATGGGTCCGTGTATACACACCGGTTTTGGAATGTCAAATGTGTCACACAACGTTTCCATTGGGATTTCCTCTGTATTTTCCGAAATTCTGGAACGGATTTGATTAATATGTCTTTTACAGACAAAACTGGGACCTTGAATAGTATAGACCATGTTCCCAATTCTTTTCTTAATGATACCGTCCACCCAATGATTTTTTCCCATTTTGAAAATTTGTAAAATAAACTTTATCTCCTGGAGAATAGCACGTTACATTAAAGTTTTCTTTACTAGCAACTTTCAAAAAATGGATCTAATTTTTCTGGCAAACATAAGTTCTACAGGGGATGAATTTACATTATTGTTTGGGTTTGGGGTTACTCTAAAGATCACTAGAAATGTCTGTATTGTTCGCTCATCTGTGTCAATGTTCAATTTCATAAATAATTTATCGTGTATACTTCATTAACACGAAATACACACTTAAATATTACAAAATTGTGCGATTGTGTTGTATCTTTTAATTTGTTTTAATTCTCCTAAGAAATCGTAATTTGTAATCAACTCCAAAAAGGCCTCATCTCTTTCGATCTAATTCTGAATAAATATATGTTGTTTGAACCGTTCTTGATAAATTTAGAAGGTATCTACCAATCTTGCTTTTCTATATATGTCAACCCCCTCTCTCTCTCTCTCTCTCTCTCTCTCTCTCTCTTTTGGTAAAATTAACTATAAAACAAAGTAAATTATCCTATTATTTTTTTTACAACGAGGTCACCATATATCAAGGCCCGGATGCCACTCGAGGATAAGGTTTAATGTGTGTCATTAGGGCAGTAGCGTAGTAATCGTTTGTAGTGGAAATTTGGTATAATCAGATTATTTGCGAGAACGGTTTAATAAGAACTTGTTTACGTTGGACTTAAAGACGACAATATCATAGTCAGTTGCAAAGCAGACAGACTGGCAGTTCTATGAAAGAATTCTTTTAATGAAATCGACGTTTAGGTTAAGGCGCTGATAGAGAGTGGAGGAATTTATTGATAGTGATTTTAGCTAGACGAGTGTTTTGGATAAATATTGGCAAGGAGGAACCATAGATTGGAGCTCAGTCGAACACTTGCCATGAAAATAACAATAAAGCAAAGGCAGGCTGGCAAGGTTTCTCTTGTGGAAAAAAGGTTCCAGAGAAGAGAAAAGAGCATCACCTACTAGATTACGAAGTCGGTTTTAAACTCTGTCAAGACAGGATAGGGTGTTCTGAGCAGCCCTACCCAGATGTGAAAACAGTACTCCATCCTAGGACATACTTGGCTATTGTACAGGTAGCGAATAGCGTCAGTAGTGAGTTATCTACTGGAGCGGTAGAATGGTTGAACCATTTTACATCAACAATGGGATTTTTTAAATTTCATTTTCACTCCAAACAAGGCACAGTGCCACTTTGATGTAGTGGGCTACTATCGGGGACATAAGTTGCAGGGATACTATGTGGGTTCACATTACATTTGAACTTCTTCATGTCAGTACAGTTGGGAAAGCAGGAACCCAAAGTCTGGCAGTTCTCGGAGAGAAACTATTAGAGTAGAAGGCTGTCTTACATCTAGGGATCTTTACTGTGTAGGAATGGGATTTTACTGCTTGTCGGGTTTGTCAGGGCATTTACGTCGAGGGGATACAAGGGCTCATAGTTTGTCGGAGCATCCGCCATTAAAATACATATAGAACAAGCAGAGAGATGCAACATTTCGTTGATGGGCAGAGGCCGAAGCTTAAATGACAGTTTAGGACTTATGAGGTTGGCGATTCTCGTTTAAACCCTGTCCAGGAGCGAGAGACTAGTAGTAGATGCATCAGTCCAAATGTAACTACAATACTCCATACATGGGCGAATGGCGCTTTTTTTTAGAGATCAGGATACTTTCACTTACTCCGTAAGTAGCTTTCTAGCACGGCATAGAGCCCACTTTCCTCGCAGCGGTCCTGGAACTGCTCTCAATATATCTGTTTCAACTCATGTTCCCTGTGAATGTTAAGCCGGGGAGTTTTAAAGACGTGCGTGCAGGTAATTATAACCATAGCTATTGGTGGTTGAGAAAGTGTCTTGTAATTATCGAAGGAAACAAGTTTGGTCTTGGCAGCATTGAATGTGACCATCCATTTGTGTCCCCATTCCACTACAGATTGGTCTTCCTCTAGTGTTTCTGCCATTTCCTTAGATATGTGTTCATTTGTTTTTCCCTCGTGCCTGTCATAGAGCAAATATACTCATCTCAGAAGCAGTTTTATCCGAGAGGTCATTTATGAATATTAGAGACTAGCATTTCAGCCCGGCGTTTCCCGGGTGTTTGGAGGCGTATGATGAGAAAAAAAAGGAAAAAGCGGTATTTTTTTTTTAATTTTAACCCCTATTATGATCCCTTAAAATGTACTGTTTTGGGCTCTAATTAAGTTATTAAGTTAGAGCCATGGCCAAGGAACCTATATCTAAAATTTTAAGTGTTTAGATCCAAAATTGTCTGAGGAGTTTGGTAGAGTTCTCAAAGCTCAAATCGTTGAACTTTGACCCCTTAACAGCCAAATTTCTGGCCGAAAATTGATCACATCGATTTTCCCAAATCTTAGTAACCTGTATATAAAATTTCGAGTCTGTAGACTAAAATTGACAGAGTTATTGCACACAGACACACAGATACACACACATACACTTTCACTTATATATATATATATATATATATATATATATATATATATATATATATATATATATATATATATATATATTGTGTACATAAAGTTGTTAGTTGAGACAGATCATTTCAAGCCCGATAATAAGGCCCGTTTAAGGTATCCTTATCAAGCTCTCTTCAGCCAATATTCGTCTATCTTATAACCGGAAGTGTGAAGTATATATATCTCGCGAATTCACGTTTAAATCTCGTTTTGTTAAATCAAGCCCCTTTTGTTTTATCGGATGATGTAATACCTAATTTTAAACTTTGAATTATTTAAATTTAACATCTAATTTCGAAAAATATTTTCCTTATATAAATCGATTTTAATTTGAACCCAAATTAATTTTAAAATCTCTTTTCTTATGTATAAAAAACTTTTATATATATATATATATATATATATATATATATATATATATAGAGAGAGAGAGAGAGAGAGAGAGAGAGAGAGAGAGAGAGAGAGAGAGTGAGAGATTGGATGCAATATATAGTAATGATTTCAAAAGTATTTTAAAAAGACTCATGCGCCACCACCGAAAATCGAAACCAAAACGTTCAGCTCACGATTTATTTTGCCTCTGCCGTCAAACATGTTTACTGCAAGGCTAAACATTAAGAAATGAACTAATAGCTACTACGTCATGCATTCGTAATGCCGGCATTCGACCTTCACCTGAAAAATTTCATTTTTTTTTTTTTCATTTTTCACACTTTTGCACCGATTTTTCCGGGCTAAACCCCAAATATAAAGTTTTGCATGGATTCAAATTCCTTATATATGAAGTTTCATGCCTGTAGACCAAAAACTCTAGGTGGAGTTTGGTAGGCAAAATTTGTTAAATAAAAATATATACGTATACATGAATATATATGGAAACAATTTTGTGTTTACTATAAACTTTTTACGCAAATATTATGCAAGTATAAATCATGTAGAATATCTGCATGAATATAATTACACGTAATAGTTAACTAAAGATGATTATCCCATTAGAAAACCGAAGCAACTAATAGGGAATTAATTAAAGTTAATGTTTAAAAGAATATGCAAATTAGCTAGATCTGTTGCTAGTGAATGCAATTCCACAACCAAGATATAAGAAAATTGTATTTTCTTTTGAAATAAATAGAAAAGGGGTTTTTTAATATGAATATCAATACACACAAAAGAAAAATGAATTTATAGGGGTATAGAAAATAGATAAAGGGCAAGGATTTACCCCTGAGGTATATCCGCATTTGTATCATATTCTTTAGATGTACGACCGTCGAGGACGTCCTGGATTCTCCTCTTATTTAAGAAGGATTTAATTGTTTATTCGTCCAGTGATTCTGTATGATCTGATTTTCTTGAAAAGACTATCGTGGAAAACCCTGTTAAAAGCCTTAGCTATATCAAGGGCTACCGTTCTACCCTGCCCTGCTTTATCTAGTAAATGGTATATAAGTTCAAATATTACATTTAGGATATCTGCTGTGGAATGGGCTTGCCTAAATCTATATTGATTGTCGGTCAGAAGTTTAGCAGCTGTAAGATGATGGACTAGAGCTTGATTAATTATGGACTCAAATATTTTGGCGAAAAGCGGGAGGAGGCTAATGGGACGATAATTTAGTGGGTCAGTTCTTTCGCCAGAATTCTTGTAAACTGGCCCCACAGAAGCAGTTTTCCAGAAGTCAGGAAAGCAAGATTCGTTAAGACATTTGTTGTAAAGTTTGGAAAGGATTGGAGCAACCTCAGCTGAGCATTTTCTTAATAGCACAGCCGGGTGGAGATCGGGTCCACATGCTTTTGAGGTGTCTAGGTTTTTATAATATCATGCACCTGAGAAGGAGTGATTTTCAGATCATCTAGTATGACGTCTGTCCGCAAAGGAAAGTCAGGCAGGGAGTAGTTTGCTGGGTCCAATGTTAAGTTCGAGACAAACCGACTGGCAATCATGTTAGCCTTCTCGGTTACCGTGCAAACAACCTCATGATTGTTGGATAGTGGGGGAATCGTTGATTACTCATTATCGTGTCGCAGATTTTCCAGAAATCACGGGTTCCTAATTTCCATGGGCCGATACGTTTTCTGGTGGTTTCTGTGTATTCTGTCTAAGCTGACGCTATTTCTTTCTTACAATTACTTCTAGCTTCTATAAACTTTGTCTGTTTGTACTGGACTTCACAAATAGTAGTAATACTATTGAATCAATGGCTGGAAGAAGGGATAAAGTTAGATAGGTGAAGCGACAGTGAACAGAAAGAGAGTAGTGTTTTTTATTTGCAAAGGAAATTAACTGCCTTTGCAAACACACTATTAAAAAATAATAATGATCAAGGAGAAGAGCATAGCATTACACATAAACATATACATATCGTGCGGAAATAGCTCAAAAGTGTCGCTAATCCCAACCCAAAACCTTTATATTGGAAAAGCATGGAAGAATCGATCAAGTGTGTCAATGCCTTCTAAATGCATTGCAAAAGAAATTAAAAAAAAAGAAAGATTCTATAGACTGACTAAAAAGAGAATCGGTCCACTGTGATCAGGAGAGGCTTATAATGGATGCCCAATATCAAGGCGTGATGAATAATGTTTTAAAAAAGATGAGAAAAATAACGAAAATAAATAATATATCATCCACTATGACTATGAAATTCCTACAGCTACATATCTAGAAAACGGAGTCATAAAACCTGACACAGTGATATGGGATAAGAAGAAAGAAGCAAACTTGGTAGAAGTAGGAGTCCCCAGTGATGCTGGGTTAAACGGAGCTGAGAGGGAAAATTAAACGAAATACCAAGCTTTTATGTACGACATGAAAAGAAACTGGAATCTTATGAAGCTTTTCATTATTCCAGTAATTATAGCCACAACCGGACTCATGAAAAAGAATATTTCAAAAATAAACCTGGCAAATATAACCGGTGAACCAAGTGCAAAAGATATACAAACAATTGCACTTAAATAGACAGAACCTTAAAATGATTTCTTAGTTGGGATGTGAGACAGTAGGTGAATGGGTGGCATCCGGTAGCATGCCTCATCCACAGTTTGAACAAAATCATAAGAATACTGAATGGTAAATCAGGAACACACTTACCCTCATATATATATATATATATATATATATATATATATATATATATATATATATATATATGCGTGCGTGTGTGCGCGTGTTGAAAAGTAAATCAAGAACACACATATATGGGTGTGTATGAGCGTATGTATATATATATATATGTGTGTGTGTGTGTGTGTGTGTGTGTGTGGTTTTATTTTTATTTTCGTTTATACATTTTCTTTTGATCCTGGATATGACCATAAACTATATCCAGTAGTGAGGCCCAAGCTTGCGGGCTTTGGGAGTGTGGAGCCACCCTTTAATTGTCATTGCTCCCAGGTCCACTCTGACCCGGAATGGTAGTACCTGCTAGGATCCCAACTATCGGTTAAATAGAAACCGACTTGAAAACAACAAATATATTCTATTAAAAATTTTTCTTCAAAATCTTTGGATTCGGCATTAAATAACCCAAAAAGGGTTGATATGCCGTAAAACAAAAACAATCACACAACCAACATTTTCTTTAATTTTCTGGGTTTTTTATCTAAAAATTAAACGGTGCTCTCATAACAATTTCCAACTTTATGTTTAGGTGTTTTTAATATTTTACACATGCGTAGCTTGTGTCATTTTTATATATGGTATTTAAGATGCTAACCTTGTGGTTGTTGTAACGTGTTTTATACCTTTATTGGCGTTACCTTCTCTGATTATAGCATTATAGACAATGTTTTTAGTGAAGCACTTACCATCTAAAGTTTACTTGTTTATTATATTTATACTAGTTGCGTTAGTCGTTTTCTTGTAAAAATGTTAATACTTAATGACTATTATTTTGTCGGTGTTACGTAGCATTTTACTGGCTTCTTTCTTCTGATAAGAACTACTGCACGACGAAATTGTAACGAGTTTCTTTCTCACGCCATTACAACAATGATTATATATTATTATTATTATTATTATTATTATTATTATTATTATTATTATTATTATTATTATTATATTTAAAAACAAAGTTACATCAAAGGAAGGTCACTCATATTTTTTATAAGATTGCTATATTGGCCTTTTTAAAGCCAATTCTCGCGATTTTTTTAAACAGATTTTTTTAAACAGTTTGGCCTTCAAAGATTGTATTTGGCGTTTTTCAAAGCGTAACGTACGGACTAATTAAGGAACGAACAAGAAGAATATTATATAGATAAATTGATTTTGTTTATGAAATGTGTGCGACATTTTTAGCATGAGATGTCCTACACCACATAAATAAAACACGATTGAAATGTTCTGTTAATGAAAATTGAAAACCACTTAAAATATGAGTCAACCATTGAGAATCAGCAGCACACACACAGAAATGCTTGGCGGTACTTGATGACGAAAGATCATGAGGCGCAACAAGAAATAAATCGCATGAAAATGACACATGCCCTGTCGCAAAGAGACTCAATTGTTGACAACATTGAAACCGTTTCAAATGAAGTGTAATGTGTGTGACTTAACGGGATATGTCGGTGTCACACAATATCTCGCAAACACAAACTGCATGTAAAGATACTTTAAACTCCTTCTCCAGAAATAACACTTGCTTATAATATGGCAATTCGAGAAAGGATGAAACCAGGTATAACACAGCCCAAGAGAGTTCACAAGTATGTCATTTTACAGGGGATTGACTCGAATACAATTTGCCATGTGTTTTTAAGGCATGCAAATGCAAATGCATAACGTAATAGGCATAAACTTGGATTATATTCTAGCAGTTTTAAACCGTCATATATTTATCCTAGCATGGGTGTCTGGCGTTGCCCGGGTGTTTGGAGGTGTGCGTTGCGCAAAAAAAAAGTGGTAGTAGGCAGGCTCAAACCCGTACCGCGAAGGAGGAAAAGAACGTGAAAAAAATGTGACATTTTTGCTGTTGCGCCCATCACCAAACCGAAAGTGACGAATGTTTAAATTTACGCTAGTCAATCGAAAAGAAGGGTGACTTTCGAAAATATCGGCGAAAAAAAAAGCGACCTTTCCTTGTAGAAAAGTGCCCAGTCGAGGATGAACGAATTAATGTTTTCAGCCAATTTTTCCGATATTTGTTGTCCGAAGGGTAGGCCTTCAAAGTCATACCGATCTCGTGAAAATCCATTGCCTCTGTCGCAAGTTTTGGGCATACATACATACATACATACATACATACATTAAAGCAGACATGTAAGATTTATATTATAGATATATATACTAGCAGGGGTCGCCTGGTCTTGCTGGTCGTAAAATACGCTTAAATATATTTAATTCATGCAGATATAAATAGACGATTCCAATATTTTCGTGATTCCGATACAATTACTCATTCCGTACTAAATTTCCGATTCCGATATGGTTACGAATTTCGATTCCGATTCTTATATTTTAACTATAAAATTGTTATTTTTTTCCGATTACGATAAAAACACATGTTAAATGTGCAGCTAGTTTCTCAAACGTAAAAACTTGTTGATCCATACATTTTAGTTTTACTGCTTATTTAAGAGAAGTAAATATTTATTATTTTATTATTATTGCTAGCAATGGAAAGTTTTGTTTTAAACCAAATCAAATAAAAAAGAGTTAATTAAAAGTATTGATTTTGCCATCGGAAAATGGACACCCAAAATGGACACCCCAAAAATCTGATTTTTCTAATTCCCGATTCCGAATTATCGTCCCAACACTATATATATATATATATATATATATATATATATATATATATATATATATATATATATATATATATTAGAATTATAAATAATTATTTTTATACCTACAGACACTAGTGTTTCATTCTTACGCAACTATCTTTGCAGGAGATGACGATCAACGCTTGTCGAAGAATTCTAATCCCGCCAGAAAGTCACTTTGACTCCCTTAACAAGAAACATAGCCACCGTTCACCGCCACGAAACTAAGGGAAATTTTAACATTAATGAAGTTTAATTTTTTTTTTTTAATACAGACGATCTTAGGGTGACCAAGTAACAGAAAGTCACGATCTCACACACAAGTCTAGATGACTGACTTTTTCAATTTCTCAGTTTCAGCTATCCACAGATAGATAAGAAAGATTTAAAATTATACCACTTCATGCAATGAATTAATTTGCGCTTTGCGCAAAAGTAATAGAAATATATCGGCAAGTTGAAATGAACATTTTGCATTTCAACTTGCCGACATATTTCTGTACGCGTTATTTATCCATCCAAGCAAAGATTTTATTCGTTATAAACCATCTTTGGTGTATGATTACTATTTCCTGTTATATGACCAGTAGTTTAAGATTTTATCGGTTAAACACACATGTCCCTCGACACTAGTGCACAAATACATGTGTTTGGTGACTTTAATGTCCACCACAAAAACTGGTTTGGATTCTCTACTCACACAGATGCAGCGGGCAGCACAACCCATAGCTTCGCTATATCTCACTCCCTATCACAAATGGTTACGTTTCCAACCCGTTTCCCTGACCAGGAAGAACAACACGCATCACTTCTAGATCTGTTTTTGACCACAGTTCCCGATGACTGCATAACGAAGGCCCACAGCCCACTCGGGAACGCTGATCATGCAGTGATAATGGTTGAAATCGCCCTAAACTCTAGACCCAAAACTGAAGAGCCAGTGCTCAAAACAACGAGATATTATAATAAGGCTGACTGGGAAGCCATCAGGGAACTAATTAGAGATGCTCCATGGAAAAATATTTTCTCTCTCCCTGCTGAACAATGTGCAAACGAGACCACTGACTGGTTCAAAACTGCAATCGAAGCGCATGTTCCCATGCGGAAATTTTATAGTAAGCCCCACTCTCCCCAATGGTTTACGTCGACTTGTGAAACTGCCATTACTCAAAAGCAGCATGCATACCGTAGGTTTAACCGACATAAGTCCAATTCAAACAGACTGAAGTATATAGAAGCTAGAAATAACGTTAAGAAAGAAATAGCGACAGCTAAGAGAGAATTTACAGAAACCACTAAAAAGCGCATCGAAGCACAAAAACTAGGAACTCGAGACTTCTGGAAAATCTACAACAGTGTAGTAAATAATGGGCAATCAACAATTCCCCCACTAACCAACAATCACGAGGTTGTCTCCTCAGCAACCGACAAGGCTAACATGCTTGCCAGTCGGTTTGCCTCAAACTCCACACTGGACCCTTCCAACCACCCCCTACCTGACTTTCCTATGCGGACAGACGCCACACTAGACGATCTGAAAACCACCCCTGCTCAGGTGCATGCTATCATAAAAAACCTTGACACCTCAAAAGCATGTGGACCCGATCTTATCCCAGCTGTGCTATTAAAAAAGTGCTCAGCCGAAGTAGCTCCAGTTCTCTCCAAACTCTACAACAAATGTCTTAATGAAGCTTGCTTTCCGGGCTGTTGGAAAACTGCTTCTGTTGTACCAGTATTCAAGAATTGTGGCGAAAGGACAGACCCGTCAAATTATCGCCCCATTAGCCTCCTCCCACTTTTTGCCAAAATATTTGAGACCATAATTAACCATGCTCTAGTCCATCATCTTATAGATGCTAAACTACTGACTGACAAACAATATGGATTTAGACAAGCCCGTTCCACAGCAGACATCCTCACTGTGATATCTGAACGTATATACCATTCACTGGACAAAGCGGGGGAAGGCAGAGCGGTATCTAAGGCTTTTGACAGGGTATGGCATGAGGGTCTCCTCAGTAAAATCAGATCATACGGTATCACTGGTAGAATACTTAACATAATTAAATCCTTCTTAGATAAGAGAAAAATCCAGGTAGTCCTCGACGGTCGCACATCTAAACAATATGATATAAATGCGGGAGTGCCCCAGGGTTCTATCCTTGGACCTCTATTGTTTCTGATATTCATAAATTACCTCCCCGACAACATTGCCTCTGAGATGGGTATATATGCTGATGACACTACACTCTATGGCAGACACGACAGGAAGACGAATGAACACATTTCTAAAGAAATGGCAGAAACACTAGAGGAAGACCTCCAATCTGTAGTGGAATGGGGACAAAAGTGGCTGGTCGCGTTCAATGCTGCCAAGACTAAACTAGTTTCATTCAATAATTACAAGAAACCCTCTCTACCACCCATAGCAATGGCCAACGACTCTTTATCTGAGAGTCCATCTTTCAAACTCCTTGGCCTAACGTTCACAGGAAACATGAGTTGGAACAATTACATTGAAGGCATTGCCAGGGCCGCTGCAAGAAAGGTAGGCTCTCTCTACCGTGCTAGAAAACTACTAACACCCGAAAGTATCCTGTACCTCTATAAGGCCACCATTCGCCCATGTATGGAGTATTGCTGCCACATCTGGGCTGGTGCATCTGCTACTAGTCTCTCGCTCCTTGACAAGGTTCAAAAGAGAGTCGCAAACCTGATAGGCCCTGAACTGGCATCTAAGCTTCAGCCTCTGTCCCATCGACGAAATGTTGCATCCCTCTGCCTTTTCTACAAGTATTTTAGTGGTGAATGCTCTGACGAACTGCAATCACTTGTGCCCCCACGACGCGAGCACCCTCGACAAACCCGACAGGCTACTAGATCCCACCCCCACACTGTAGAGATCCCTAGATGTAAAAGATCTTTCTACTCCAATAGTTTCTTCCCCAGAACCACAAGACTCTGGAATTCCATTCCAGGTCCCTGCTTCCCCAACAGTACTGACGTGCAGAAGTTCAAGTGTAACGTGAACCGACACCTTGCTGCACAAATACCTACATAGTACCCCAGTAGTTGTTTCCCCTGATAGTAGCCCCCTACACCAAAGTGGCAATTTGCCTTGTTTGGGGTGAAAATGTAATAAAAAAAAAAAAAAAAAAAAAAAAAACATGCATACATACATTTGCTTTTAAAGTGATTTTGTCTGTCTATCTGTGTGCCGAACTGTCTCTACTAAACTACTGTCAATTTTTAGTCTGCAAATTTGAAACGTGATGTATAGAGGATTTGCACCCATAGAAAAAAAAACTAGGTTAGATTTTAGCCGGTACACATAGCTGCTAAGGGATAAAAAATATATAAAATCTGCATAAATTAAAATATCATATTAAAGAATATTTTCCAACCAGACAACGCCGGGCTGCTTGCTAGGATATACAAAGTGTCCACAAAGTAATTGAAGGGTTTAAATAATCTTTCTCATTTTACCATTGATTTTTTCTCTATTTCAGGTATTTTACAGATAATATTTGGGAAATTAATTTTCGATAAGTATAGCATCGAACAACATACACAAGTTGTGAAATTGTTTTACTAAAATCAGGTGTCAATTGTTTTGAATCAAAGAGCTTATCAACGTTCCCCAGACCTGACTTTTTCTTGTGGGGATATCTTCAAGAAAAAGTTTATGTTAACAAACCTCAATCCCTGCAAGAATTGGAGGAAAAAATCAGGAACGAAATAAAGGAGTTAAATCGCAACCATAGATTCTGCAATATGTCATGAATAATGTTTGGGAAAGAGCACAAATATGCGAAGCTGAAAAAATGGGCAACATTTAAAAGACATTATTTTTCATAAATAAAAATTGTTTGAATTTTGCATTTTTTTAAATTCCTAATGTCTTAATCATATTGTGTAAAAATTACGGTTATATATATATATATATATATATATATATATATATATATATATATATATATATATATATATATATATGAAAGCAGCATTCTTTCTTTATATGTATATTTTCTTAAATAAAACAGACAATTCCTGTCCATATATTTTGGTTTGGATCCTTTCTAATACTTTTTATTAATCTTCTTGTTTCAGGCAAGAACTGGTTAATATAGCTTCCATATTAACTGTTGAACCGAATACTTTCAGATCTGCATTCATCGTAAAGCATAACTAACACGAAACTAATTGTCGAATATGTATAGAAGCATTACTAATTAAAGCTGAGAAACCAAATATTAAAAAAATAAATTTCAATAACAACAATAAAATTCTTGAATATATTTAATAAGTGATTCACTTATATAACAACGCCGCAGCCCATATGAGCGGTGACAGCTAACAAACCTGAAGTCTAAGATTCGAGTTTCGTCTTCATTTGGACTTATCAGTTTACTACATTCGAATTCGGGTTTCGAGATATATATATATATATATATATATATATATATATATATATATATATATATATATATATAGTAATAAATTATAAAATATATATGGCAATTAAGCTACACAGAACATTCCGCGTTTCATCCACGCTAGGATTCATTAGGCTTATGCATAGCGTGGATGAAATGCAGAATATTCTGTGTGGCTTAATGGCCATATATTTTTTATAACTAACTAACTAGCTCTACCTACGTACTGAGCACAGTTGAAGTAAATACTTAAAGTTTATGCATAAATTTATACTTTCGTATATTAATTTTTGTGATTAAATTAAGTAATCACATATATATATATATACACATATATATACACATACTTAAATCATTCGTTGACATCTATGCTGATGACACGACCATCTACGGCAACACATCAAAGGCTGTAAATGACGAAGTTCTCTCGGATTCTCTCTCCTCTGATCTCGAGCGCGTGGTTCAGTGGGGGAAGATGTGGCTAGTTACCTTTAATGCATCCAAAACCAAACTCCTATCCTTACATCATCAACGCTCCGATCCCCAGCTGGCATCAATTGTGATGGATGGCTCTCGTCTGGGTGAGGCCCCGTGTTTTGACAAGCTTCTGGGTTTGACCTTTACTCCTGATCTGAAATGGAACACGTACATCAAGTCTGTTGCCAAGGTCGCTGGAAAGATGGTGGGATCCTTCTACCGCTCCAGAAGATATCTCACTATTGATGCAATTCTCTATCTATATAAAAGCCAAGTACGGCCAAGGATGGAATACTGTTGCCATATCTGGGCAGGAGCTGCCAAAAACAGCCTATCATGCCTTGACAGAGTACAAAATAGACTTCGTGGTTTAGTGGGGGATGCCCTTTTCTCTACCCTGCAACCCCTCTCCCACAGAAGAGACGTTGCGAGCCTATCCTTGTTTTATCGTTATTTTCATGGCAGGTGCTCGTCTGAACTCCAATCCCTGGTCCCCCCCCGCCAATCTTTCACGAAAAACACCCGTCTAGCTGAATCCACTGTGAAAAATTTTCCCCACTCTATATTTGTGCCTAAATCAAAACGCGGATTTCATGAGCAAAGCTTCTTTCTTAGAACTGCACGCCTGTGGAACTCTGTTCCGTCTGCCTGCTTCCCTCCGGACTACAACTTGGATGTCTTCAAGTCTAATGTTAACAAATTCCTAATGAACCGCCCCCCTAATTAAACACTTCATAAAATCTCCTCACTAACGTAATGTACTTGCAATAACCCTTATCCCTGAGTGGCTTCCGGGCCTTGATAAGTGGTGATCACTGTGTAAAAAAAAAAAAATATATATATATAGTATATTAGTTATATATATATTATTATTATCATCATCATCATTATTATTATCATTATTATTATTATTGATGTATTAATTCGACACATTAATAGAAAGGGTAAGTAATTTCTATACAAAGCAAAACAAGCGAAGAGAAAGTAAAAGTCATTTAGATTTTAAAATTATTGTTTTGGTTTAATGAAAACATTACCCATGTGAGGGAACAACAAAGAATCTGATTAGTAGCTAGCTAGACTAAACATTACGTGCAATATATATAAAACACCCGTTAAGCGCAATTCTATGCATTTTAATATGATGTATCCCACAGCGATGAAACGCTGAAGCCTTTTTGTTGCTTAATTGCCATAATTATATTTTCATAAATTACAATTACTTGGCCTTTTGGTCAAGTTCTTTCCTCTCATCCTTTACCGACTGGCCGTACTTTCCCTGCCTGCACAACACCTAAAAGCTCTTGTCGAACTCTTGTCCTCGCTCCTTTGGGACAGAGGAAGACACTGGGTGAGCAGACAGGTCTGTATTCAACGTCCGTGTGAGGGAGGCTTGAGAATGCCGGACTTGAAGTGTCATCGAGATGCTGAGAGGCTGGCCTTCCTAAGCCACTATATGCAGGATGACCAACCGTGGCACCCCGTGGTTACTGCCGCCTTCCCCGACCTCGTTCTCGACCCTTCCATCGAGAGCCGTCGCAGGCCGCGGGGAGAATCTGCCCACATGAAAGAGTGCCGAGCCGCGCTAAAACGACTACCAAGGTCCAGTGACCTTGTGACTGCTACCCGTAGGGAACTCCACAGGGATCTAGTGAAGGGGGCCGCTGACGACCCGCTATGCGCGCGTTTGGGGTGGCAGCAGAGTGAGATCCGCTCCGCGTGGAGCTGGGCGCCAGGTTCCAGTCATCTGAACAATTCGGAGTTCTCTCTGACCTGGCGATTGGCCCGAAATGCACTTCCACTCAACAACATACAATGCAGTTCTGGGTTTCTGGAGTCGCCTGATTGTCCCCGTTGTGGGACAACGGCCGTGGAAACTACGGATCACGCTTTCTTCGATTGACGTGAACTCCGCCAGTACTGGTCGTATGTCAGTGGGGTGACGGCTCGCATCGATCCTGAGCATCCTCGCCCAATTACTGTATCCAATGTTGTGGACAACGTGAGGCCGCCGTGGGACCGGGAAAGACAAATGGTCTACGTTACGATCCTGGCCGTGGCGAGAATGGTGATTTGGACGTCGCGTCTGCAAGGTTGCCGGGGGGTGTTGTCTTTTTCTGATCAAGATCTGATCGCGTTCTTTAAACACCAACTATGGGTGAAGATCAGATGTGATAGAAGAAGGCTGCATCGCGCGGCATTTGACAGAAGATGGATACATGTGGCAAGTCTGTGTGTACGAAGAGGAGCCAAATTTGAATACGTGTTCCCCGCCTAGGTGTGGAACGCGCAGTTCTGTAAAGTTAAATTAAACAAGTAGTCTCTCAGCTAGCTGAGTGTGTGTTCCATCCCTCCCCGATTAGGAAGCCTCCAAGATCCCCATCCCCTCTTACCTGCAATTTTTGTTTTCACCCCTTCCTCTAAATTTTACCCATCTTGGAGAAAAAGAAATACAAACTAACCTCCATCCCTTACCCAAAAAAATTTTCTTTTCTCCATTCACCCCCATCTAGAGGGCATCCCTACCTAGAGACTGACCCGCAGAAGCGAGGTTCCTTTTACAAACCTAGTGGAACGGGCAGTCTATCAACTAGACGGGGTTGGGAGGGTCCTACTAATCACCTTTTGTTTTTTCTTCCCCCTCCCTCGACACAAATGAATTATTGTTACCATTTTATTGTTATCTTTTTTGTTTTTACACGTCAATAAAAAATGTTTTAAAAATTGGGAGTTACTAGGACGTCCCCCAATATGAAAGGGTGAATGCGGTATTATGGTGAAAGAAGATACTAGCTGGGAGAAACTTTTGACTTTGTTTAGTTCTGGAGTGACAAGGATGACCAACGACCCCCAAAATTCCCCCCTTTTGAGTTGGCCATGTGCCTAAGTTTTTTGTTCACCGTTAATTTTACTGTATTTTTTAACATGAATAAAAGATTTAATATCTCAAAGTGTAGTATCTGTTCCGGCAGATACTGCACTTAAGATAATTTGTACCAGTCAATGGAGGGGAAACCCTCTATACTGGGACAATTATTATTTTTGGTAACCAGAGTGCCCCCTTTTTGCCTACTTTTAGGGGAGCTGGTTTTTACCTCACATTAAAAACGGCCTTGTGCCTAATTTGCTCAGTGGGGGAGCAAATAAATACCATCTGTTCCGGCAGATACTGCACTTAAGATAATTTGTACCAGTCAATGGAGGGGAAACCCTCTATACTGGGACAATTATTATTTTTGGTAACCAGAGTGCCCCCTTTTTGCCTACTTTTAGGGGAGCTGGTTTTTACCTCACATTAAAAACGGCCTTGTGCCTAATTTGCTCAGTGGGGGAGCAAATAAACACCATCTGTTCCGGCAGATACTGCAAGCTATGATTAGCTATGACTAGCAAAGATCAGATGTGGGGGCAACTCCACATGCCTGACCTTTAACCAGCTCCCATATCCCACCTCTCGGGAACTGGTCCCCTTTTTCCCTTCCCCCTCCCTTCACTCCTCACATTAAAAATCGGCCTTGTGCCTAATTTGCTCGGTGGGGGGGCAAATAAATACCATCTGTTCCGGCAGATGCTGCAAGCTATGACTAGCTATGACTAGCAAAGACCAGATGTGGGGGCAACCCCACATGCCTGACCATTAACCAGCTCCCATTTCCCACCTCTCGGGAGCTGGTCCCCTTTTTCCCTTCCCCCTCCCTTCACTCCTCACATTAAAAATCGGCCTTGTGCCTAATTTGCTCGGTGGGGGAGCAAATAAATACACTCTGTTCCGGCAGATGCTGCAAGCTATGACTAGCTATGACTAGCAAAGACCAGATGTGGGGGCAACCCCACATGCCTGACCATTAACCAGCTCCCATTTCCCACCTCTCGGGAGCTGGTCCCCTTTTTCCCTTCCCCCTCCCTTCACTCCTCACATTAAAAATCGGCCTTGTGCCTAATTTGCTCGGTGGGGGAGCAAATAAATACACTCTGTTCCGGCAGATGCTGCAAGCTATGACTAGCTATGACTAGCAAAGACCAGATGTGGGGGCAACCCCACATGCCTGACCATTAACCAGCTCCCATTTCCCACCTCTCGGGAGCTGGTCCCCTTTTTCCCTTCCCCCTCCCTTCACTCCTCACATTAAAAATCGGCCTTGTGCCTAATTTGCTCGGTGGGGGAGCAAATAAATACCATCTGTTCGACAGATACTGCAAGCTATGACTAGCTATGACTAGCAAAGACCAGATGTGGGGGCAACCCCACATGCCTGACCATTAACCAGCTCCCATTTCCCATCTCTCGGGAGCTGCTCCCCTTTTTCCCTTCCCCCTCCCTTTACTCCTCACATTAAAAATCGGCCTTGTGCCTAATTTGCTCGGTGGGGGAGCAAATAAATACCATCTGTTCCGGCAGATACTGCAAGCAAAGACCAGATGTGGGGGCAACCCCACATACCTGACCTTTAACCAGCTCCCATTTCCCACCTCTCGGGAGCTGGTCCCCTTTTTCCCTTCCCCCTCCCTTCACTCCTCACATTAAAAATTGGCCTTGTGCCTAATTTGCTCGGTGGGGGAGCAAATAAATACCATCTGTTCCGGCAGATACTGCAAGCTATGACTAGCTATGACTAGCTATGACTAGTAAAGACCAGATGTGGGGGCAACCCCACATGCCTGACTTTTAACCAGCTCCCATTTCCCACCTCTCGGGAGCTGGTCCCCTTTTTCCCTTCCCCCTCCCTTTACTCCTCACATTAAAAATTGGCCTTGTGCCTAATTTGCTCGGTGGGGGAGCAAATAAATACTATCTGTTCCGGCAGATACTGCAAGCTATGACTAGCTATGACTAGCAAAGACCAGATGTGGGGGCAACCCCACATGCCTGACCTTTAACCAGCTCCCATTTCCCACCTCTCGGGAGCTGGTCCCCTTTTTCCCTTCCCCCTCCCTTCATTCCTCACATTAAAAATCGGCCTTGTGCCTAATTTGCTCGGTGGGGGAGCAAATAAATACCATCTGTTCTTCAGATGCTGCACTTCAATTTCTTGTTCTCTTTCAGTGGAGGAGAAATCCTTCACGACTGAGACAATTTTTATTTTTGTACCTTTTCTCCACGTTAAAAAACGACCCTGGTGTCTTACTCTGTCCCGTGGGGAGGCATAGTAAATAGGTACAATATACTGTGTGTGTGTGTGTGTGTCTGTATCTGTGTCTGTGTGTATGTTTTTGTGTTTGTGTGTGTGTTTGTGTATATTTGTGTGTGTGTGTGTGTGCGCTTCTGTGTGTGCTTCTGTGTGTGTTTGTGTATATTTTTTGTTTTGTGTGTGATTGTATGTGTGTCTATGTGTATGGTTGTGAGTGCGTGTTTGTGTGTGTTTATGTATATGTTTGTGTGCTTGCGTGTGTGTTTATATGTGTGCTTTTGTGTGTTTGTGCGTGTGTTTTTTGTGTGTGTTTATGTATATTTGTGTGCTTGTGTGTGTTTGTCTCTGTTATATTTGTGTGCATGTGCGTGTTTGTGTATATTTTAGTGGGTGTGTGTGTGTGTGCGTGCGTGTGTAAGAAAGACAGAGATAGCGTTACTGCTTGCGTACTTGACGCTAATTTTAGAAGATGTTCACTGTAAATAAATATAAGGAGTAGAGGTGAGTGGATTTTCTTTTTCTTGGATCTTGGTGTCGGTAAACTTCCAGGGAGTATCTGCGTAAGTCGTTACGTAGGGAACCCCCAAAGCCCCTAAAATATAACCAAATCCAAAACATTTCCTGTTGCACGATCTAACCGAAATTTTAGTTAAAAATTTTCTTCCATGCCATTGTGTATGTAAGACATTTCTTTTTACATAGGCGTCACCACTTATCAAGGCCGATAAGCCACTCAAGGATAAGGGTTAAAGAGTGTAGAGTAGTCAAAAGGACAATATAGTAATCGATAGTAATGGAAGTTCGGTAAATTTGTTAACTTAAGTGGAACGGCTCATCAGAAACTTGTTCACGTTGGACTTGAAGACAACCATATTATAGACAGCTGGAAAGCAAGAAAACGGAAGACAATTCCACAGGCGTGCAGTTCTAAGAAAGAAGCTTTTATCATGGAATCTATGTTTAGGTTTAGGCACAGATAAAGAGTGGGGAGAATTTTTGATAGTGTTTTCAGCTAGCCGAGTGTTTCTTGTGAAAGTTTGACAAAGGGGGACCATAGAATAAAGCTCAGTCGAACACTTTCCATGAAAATAACGATAAAGCAGAGACAAACTCGCACAACTAAACTAAATACCGAATCATCATGTATTTTTGAAACACTGTCGAACGTATCCCAAACCAAACTTCTATCTTTTCACCACAAACACCCAACCCCCACCTGACTCCAGTTGATATAAATGACTCTAATCTCAAAAAGGTGTTCTACTTTGACAAGCTTCTTGCGCCGACTTTCAATTCTGACTTGAAGTGCTAGATTTACATCAAATCGGTTGTCAGGGTCGCTGGAAAAATGGCTGCGTCATTCTATCGCTTCCGAAAGTACCACACTCCCAACGCAATCCGCGACCTGTATAAGACATAGGCTCGTCCTAAAATGGAGTAATCTTGCCACGTCTGGGGAGGAACTGCTCAACGAACCTATCCTACGTTGACAGTGTTCAAAATCGTCCTGATTTGAAAGATGATGCATTTTTCTGCTCGTCTAGCGTCAACCACTATCTACAATATCCCCAACTTCTATTATCAATACTTCTTTCATATAACTGCATGGCTGTGAAACTCTGTTCCTCTAACCTGCTTTCCGACTGAATACAACACGATCGTTTTCAAGTCTAATGTAAACAAATTCTCGTTGAGTCATTCCTTAAATAGTCAACTTCTACACAATTTTCATCACCGTACATGTACTAACTCTTATCCTCCAGTGGCATTCGGGCCTTGCTAAGTGATGACTTCCCTGTAAAAATGTGTTGGAGTCATAATATGGATTTTATTTCGTTTAACTTTGTCTTATCAAAAGAGGATTAAAATGGGGCTGGAAGTTTTTCGTGAAAATTCAAAAACCTCCGATATTTGCTAAATTTTAACCATAGGCATTAAAACCAGTCAGCTGCATTAACACTAGGCGGGTTGAACAGCCTTCCCCCGAAAGAGGAAGTATCTAGGGCATATCAAATTTTACAAGTGGTTCCCACTTATATGTATACTCCAGTTATAACGCCCTTATGTTTTTGGAGTTTATGCAGGAATGATATACATAGCGCCTGTTATTCCGAAATTAGAGAAAAGGGCATCCCCCACTAAACCACGAAGTCTATATATATATATATATATATATATATTCAGCCACTCTGATGAGTCGTAGACGATGAAACACGTGTCAGTGAATAATTATATTTTAAAAACAATATGTAGGCCGCTCCCTACATGGGGGTACTAAATTGTTTAAAGGGAAAATTATTCCCAACTCGCATTTAGGTAAAAATGCACTTTCATAAATAATTGAATTCATTCAAAACTTATCGCAAAAAGAAATAACATCTCTCTTATATATATATATATATATATATATATATATATATATATATATATATATAGTGTGTGTGTGTGTGTGTGTGTGTGTGTGTGTGTGTGTGTGTGTGTGTGTGTGTTTCTACAGGGTCAGCTATAAAAAAAGAAGATCATGGAGTTTTCGGTTAGTTTTAGATGTAGATAGAGACTAAGGGGAATTGTTAGCAGTGGTTGTAGCAAGGCAAGGGTTTACGAAAATATTTTACAAGGAGGGAGGTGTAGACTATAGATTGAAGCTCAGTTCAACAATCTTCATGTGAATTCTTGCGTGTGTATGCGTCTGAGCGTAAGAGAGGAAAAGGTGAAGCGCAAAGTGAAATTCTTCATCCGAAGCATGAAAACTCGATTGATGTAACAGACCACATCTGGTATAAACATACACTTAGAAGCTGCATTACATCTATGTATAAGTTGACCCAAAAACGACCATCCGCGGAAGCGTTAATAAAAGTCATAATTATTTATGCATATTTCATACAAATAAATTTGTCCGCAACGACCCGTGGCGTAGTGGATAGAGTACTTGGTAAAACTCAGTTGTAAATTTACATTCTTCTGAAGATTGAAAATTCAATTTTCAACGCAAGAAATACAATTGCGAGTAGTCATGATTGACGTAATGAGAGGGTGCTACTCCTGTATATCAAATAAATGATTCTGTCTGAAATTCAGTGCAGATTTCCGAGTTCGACACGACACATTTGAAGAAAGTTGGAGTCTACATCGACCGAAACGTTGTGAAAATAGCACTTAAGATGAGAGCAGTAGTCCGAAAGGCCCTAAATAATCCAAATAAACTTCAATCTATACCTGAATTGCCCACCAAGTTTCATTCATGAATGTCCAACAGTCTTTCTCAATCAAGTCTGGCTCTTTATGTTATCGCATTTCAAAGATAAACAGGTGAGTGCATGGGTAACGCTGCGGACTGACATACCGAGTTCGAATCTAGTCGTTTCTATAACACAACGTTCACTAATGTATGGTGTTAACCATCATGTGGTCCCTTCGTCACGTACACAAACCCTTTGTAAATAAAATAAAAACAATCATTGCGGGACACTTTGGCGATCGTCTCATCAGTAAGTGTGAATCTGAATGGATTTCACACTGATCAAAAGTTACTAGCGATGGGACGATTCCAATAATATTCCCGATTCCGATATAATTATCGATTTCGTGTCATTTTAAATTTCTAAATATTTAGCTATAGGTCATTTGTTATTATTTTTTGGTTACTGTAAAAATATAATATGTGCAATTATTTTCGTCGACAAAAAAATATGCAGGGAGGGGGTGAGCAAAATATTTTAATTGTATTGGTAATTAAAAATCCATAAATATTTATAATTTTATCATTAATACCAGCAATGGAAAGTTTTAAGCAGAGAACACAAAAGACTCGTTTTTTAGTATCAGAAAATAGGGACCAAGTTTTCCGATTCTAATACCATAAAAATATCTTATTTTGCTGATTACTGGTAGTATTTGTGTAGGGAAAATCGTAATTTACCTGGACAGCGTGTGTCTTTGTGTTTTGTAGGGTTTGGTCGCCTGACAAGAAAATAATTAAAATGGCGACTAACAGTTGCTTTTATACTTGACGATCACGCGTGAGAAACGCAGACCCTCCCTGTCTCTATGCGAATGACACCACACGATCAAAAGAAAGTGTGGATAGAATGGAAGGTGGAGTTGGAAGTACGCGTGTTACGCAGACAGACACGTGTGACAGACTACTTAAGGTGATTAGAAAAACCGTGGCTGGAAAATATTAAAAATTTACTGAAACTGACTTTCAAACTAGTAGGTTGGTGCAAAAATAATGTCGTTCAACTATATCTATGTATATATATGTATATATATAAGAGAAAATGTGTGTTTGTATGTATGTATGTGTGTTTGTATGTATGTATGTGTGTTTGTATGTATGTATGTGTGTTTGTATGTCTCGCAAAAACTTTCGACACGGATCACGGATTTCCACGAGATCGGTATCATTTTAAAGTTCCAAGCTTCGCCCGACAAATATCGAAAAATTTGCCAAAAACATTAATTTCTTCACCCTAAAATCATCAGTTTTCTACAGGGAGGGGTTAGCAAAAACCGCCCCCTCATGATGTTCGCTTCTACGCATGCGTGATACGACGTCGGAACATTATTTACTTAAAATATTTGAAAAAGCGACACAACTTTGTCTTCGCTCAGTTGCTTAGAGCGCGGCCTCATTATCTAAAGGTTTTGGGTTCGAATCGTGGTAGGAGATGTCTTTTTTTTTTAATTTTAATATTAAAACAGGGTTATTTAAGCCAGTGTTTTTTTTTTTTATTTTTTATTTTTTTTATTTTTTCAGATATTTTAACGAAGTTTTAACGTTCGTTTTTCTGCTTTCTTTTTCGCGTTTTCTTTTTTTGTTTTTCCAATTTTTACATTTAACATCGTTCGTTTGCCTTACGTTAGTTTTTTGTGTTTTTTTTAATATTTACTTCGCTTATTCTTATGTTTTGATAACCCCCCCCCGCCCGAGCACGCACACCTCGAAACACCCGGGCAACGCCGAGTACCCCCCCCCCGCTAGTATATATATATATATAACCGACAGTATTTTTGCACCAACCTAATAGAATCAGTTATGGTTTAATCTGTGGGTTAGATAGACTATTCATTTAAAAACTATAAAAATAATTTAATCTGCAAATAATTCTTATACAGAACAGAATCTAATGAATAGTTGAAGATTTTAAGAACTTCAGTACAAAACAATTTATCGAAATTACTTTATTCGGCATTCGAACTAAAAAACAAACAAATAATTGTTTAGGGAATTAACTTTTATTATTATCAAAAGTTTTCAGTTTGCCAAATTAATATTATATATTGAGATCATTCAAGGACAAGGCCAGGGAAAATTTATTGCCAAAGAGTACATAGAGCCACTTAGACGTGTGTAGAAACACCGGGAATAGAAATCAAGAAATAAAAAAGAGAAGTCACATGACAATGGGCAAGTGGGAGTTTTCGATATAACTCATTGTAAACGAACGAATGAACTTTTGTATGAAAATATAACAGCATAGATGTATATATATATATTTATGTATATATATATATATATATATATATATATATATATATATAGGAATCATTAATCAGAGAAAATGAAAGTATAAAAACTACATAGTAATATATATATATATATATATGTATATACATACATACATACATACATACATACATACATACATACATACATATATATGGATTTATCTATTTGTTTAATATGTGTATATACCAATTAGGGTAATCGGGTAAAAAAGAAATCTTTATACCCAATGCTTCTCATCAGAAGAGTAAAGAAGCCGCATATGGCAATGCGACGTCTAGCGATAGTTTCATTAGGGGCGAAATAAATTATTGAGGTTGTTTGGAGGAACTATGTTTATCTCTGTGATAAAGGAGGAGCGTGGTTTGCAATATATAATGTGAGAGTATAGCATGTCTGTTATTTATATATATATATATATATATATATATATATATATATATATATATACCCCTTTAAGTACTGGGTTCTGAATACATATACAAATGCACACACACACACACACGCGCACACACACACACACACACACACACACACATATATATATGGATGTCAAGAAAGTTATTGCGGTTTTTAAACTTTTAAATTTATTGATCAAAATAAGCACCATCAGAATCAACACATTTTTTGCCAACGGATGACAAGTGTATTTATGTCTGGTGACGATGAAGTTGTTGAAAGCGTTTTTGATATCGCTTAGGTTTTTTTTAAACATTTCTCACGAAGAAAGTTTTCGAGATGCTTGAAAAAATGGTAGTCGGTAGGTGAGAGGTCTGGCAAATCAGGTATAGTTTCCTAGCCCAATTCGTTCAATTTCTGCAGGGTCGGTATAACAATGTTCGGTCGGCTAGTGTCGGCGAGAAAAATTGGGTTTTTTCTGTTGACTAATGCTGGATGTTGTCGAAGTTTCTGATCTATTTCAACCATTTGTTGACAGTATTTCTCTGCTGTAATGGTTTCGCCGGCATTCCAAAAATTGTAATGTGCTTTGCGTTCAGTAGTGATTCCTGGCCGAAACGCTTCGTTGATATCGCGAGCTGTTTCAGCAGTTTTTCGGCCTAGTTTGAATTGAAATAAGAAAATTGTGCGAATTTGCTTTTTTCCATCTCATATTCGAAGTTCTGAATAGAAGATATAATTGTTTAAAAACAATTGTAATTTAAACGATTAAATAGAGCGGAAAACGCTTCTCAAAATAATATATAAAGTAAAAGTCATATAACGAAACTTTTTTTGGAAATACATCATTTGATATCTAAATTAAAAATTTCGCAAGAACTTGTCAACATTATATATATATATATATATATATATATATATATATATGTATATATATATATATATATATATATATATATATATATATATAATGCCTTCCCCTTTAAGACCTGGATTCTTATCGTTGAGCATTGTACATGGAAATGAAAATAAGTTGGTCATTTAGCCCACGTGCATAGAACGTGATATTATAATCACTTGATCACTCTAGATCTTCTTTAATGGCATTTATGCTTCATAAATGCTAATTTCAACGAATATTCAAATAGAAATATAACAAATTCTCGCCGCGGTTCACACTGGGCGAGGTGTATGTTTCTTGCTAATAGAATCAGATGTAGCTTCGTGGCCGGAATCGACCCCCGCGCCCGGCGGTAATCGTAACTGTGCACTGATGACCCCTGAAAGGATGAAAAAACTAGTGTCTGTAGGCATAAAAAAATTATATATATATATATATATATATATATATATATATATATATATATATACGGAGATAGATAGATAGACATGTTTCTGGCCCTATCTCTAATGTCTGTATATTTCTAGCTGTTGTCAATAAAGTAGGAGCTGTAAAATTATAAATATGAAATCTGTATTCATTAAAATATCAGATTTAAACGCATTTTATGTGCGAGCAAATGTTTTAGTTTTTCTGAATCGAAAATTTTAAAATTTTTATGGGAAAATTCATTTAATTATAGTAAATAGAAATGACTATAATATAATCAAAGATAAAACTTGCTCTGTGTTACGGTCGTTGTAAAAATGGAACGGAAATTTAAATTTCTTTCCGTTTTAATATGTTTTTAAAGTAAAAACGAAAATAATCGAAGGAATAACATTGCACCATCGTACTTTTGATATATATTAAATAAAAATACGAAAGATATTTTTATAAAATTTTATTGACAAAAAGAAAATAATTTAATTTTTAAACGAAAAAGTCTATTTGGTAAACTTTTTTGGTATTTTTTACTCACCGTTCACATTGGAAATATCGACTTTTATAGGTTTTCGGGTACTCTTACAACGAATAAACACCGTAACTTCCTCATGTTAAGAACGGCTTTCGGAATAGACACCCCCACCTTGTCAGCATACTCGAAAACATATAAAAGTTTACATGTCGAATGTGAACAATGAGTTGGACGTAATGTAAAAATGCACCAAATTTAAAACGGAACGAAATTGAAATTTCCGTTCCATTTTTTTACAACAACCGTAAAGCAGAGCATTCTCCGCAAGTTTTACCTAATCTAATATATGAAAGGCTATATGTCTGTCTGTATGTCTGTCTGTCTGTCTGTCTGTCTCCATATTTTCAAAGTCTATCTCCTCCGAAACTAAAAATTGCAAAGCGGCAATAGGGGATTCAAATGATTGAATTTTTACGGGCCGTTCTTTTATGGATCTTTAGCCGGTGAAAACAGTATTTTAAAGGTCAAAATTGTAAAAATCGTTACACAGTTTGTACATTTTTCTTTGTTTATTTTTCATTTTCAATTTTTAAAAAGTTCCTATACATGTCACGTTGGTACAGAGGTAATTTCACCAGCTTTGCATGTTACCGTTTTGATTTCGATTCTAGCTGATGGCATCCAAATACATTTTTTTATTTTTAAAAATTACGACTCTATAATAATATATACGAAATCTGGACGGATTAAAATATCATATTTAAGCGTATTTTAAGTCGGGCGCCCCCCCCCCACCGCTAGTATTTAATATATAATGTGCGTTTTTGTCTTTAATAAAACACAAAATCGATGAATCTAGAAAAACGTGGCTTATTAATTAGCGAAGTTTGTCTTTTCGATGTAAGCATTATTTAAATTTCAAGAGAAATGTGTAAGTTTTTAAATCTACTACAGAATTTGGTGTTACTAGAAAAGTAAAAGCCACGTGATCTTCCTCAACAATTATGCGGGAAACGATAAAGAAAAAACTACAAATTAATATTTATTCAAATTCAATTCAACCCTTACATCGATGAGGAGAAAAATTTTCACTAATTCATTTCACACGAGACTGATTTTGAATATTTGAAAATATCACCGTTGAAGACTATACTCATTTTACCTTTCTAGTGACACTATGCCATGAAGAAAAAAAAATAAACAAAGAAATCAAAGAAAAGCTGATTCTATCCCTAATAATGACGCTGTATCGCCGAAACTTTGTTGATTTTAAGCAGATAAATGTTTGTGTATATTTTTTTAAATCTGCTTTATAATGACTTTCTAAACGAATTTCAATGACCTTTTTACTGTCTTTCTATAGATCATGAGTAACGTGGTAGAACTCATTGTATTTTCTAAATGTAACTAATCAAAATTAAAATATCGATCAGGATTAAATATTAAATTTGATCGAATGTACAAGTTTTATTTTTAACAACACAGAAAAATATTTGCCTTATACACCTGGCCGAACGGGTTGATTGCGGCACTTAAAAATCCTTCTAATCACAAAACTCTGTCTGTATGTAAGATAATAAACAAATTTCAACAGCAAAACAATAATAACAACAATAATACTAAAAATAAAAACAATAACAATAATAATGGTTCTTGTGCAGTTGTAATTCGATTTCAAATAAATGCATTTTAGATAAAAACATTATTACATACGTGTAGTGTCGAGATTAGAAAAAATTTCTAAACAATGATTCAGTGAAAAAAATGAGTAAATAGATATCGAATTATTCAGTTTTATGTTATTTGTTAATGTTGAGGAGTTCTTAAAATACAGGGGAAGTAACTGTAGTTTGTGATTTTGACAAACTATTAAAATCCACCATTTCAAATTAGAAAATGGAGGATAGCTTATATCTTCTTTTTTTTTTTTGTAAAAAATATTCTACTTGATAATCATTTGTATTTTTTTAGAATTTTTGCTAAATTCGACATGACAAGTAAGTACGTAATAGTGTATTATCGAAGCTGCATTTTAAAATCTCTGTATACTGCACAATAATAATAATAATAATAATAATAATAATAATAATAATAATAATAATAATAATAATAATAATAATAATAATGTGAATTAGAAGAACAGGAAAATAGTGCCCGATAAAAAAATTGCATTATACTTTAAAAATTTTGTATAAAAATAAATAAAATGTTATTGTTCCACTGATTTGAATTTGTTTATAATATTATAAAAATGTATTACTTTATGAAATATATATTGGCTTCTTTATATTTTTTTTCAGAAAAATAGAATCATTTTTTATTGAACACTGTTTGCTGCGGGCTTCGAGTCGCCTTTTTTCTGATTCACTAATAATAATAAAACAACAACAACAACAACAACAACAACAACAACAATAATAATAATAATAATAATAATAATAATAATAATAATAATAATAATAAACACTGATCAAATATTCAAACAGATGAGTAATTTTCATGACACATGGTGTAAGGCTCCAATCATGAGAGTCTAGTGCAGTACTGCAGTGATTCCCAACCTTTTTGACATGGCGCCACATTATTGAGTTCTATAAATTTTAACGGCACGCCTATCATAAAAAAATAAATAAATAATTAAATGAATAATTAAGACGCTTACGGGTGTTTATTATCATCGAAAATTTAAATTATCAAACTATTTAAGCAAATGATTTATTATATATTTTATTTCTTCTCTTTCTTTAGTTATTATTTTTTTTAATTTTCTTCAGAAGTACAACA
>NC_136485.1:171324460-171404460 GCF_053919585.1 Euprymna scolopes | reverse complement strand
AGTTGCAATCCTGAGGTATCTAACATCTGCCCAGATACTGGACTAATACGTATAAGGCGTGTTTGAATGTATTCCCACTTTATTTATGCTGTTATATTTATTTATTTATTTATGACTGAAGGAATTAGTTCAAACAGGTCATAAGGGTTTAATTATTCCCCCAACTTATCAAATTGTTACCAGTTCTATCGAAAACTTCTCAATATGTTTTTTTTTACTGTTTTTCTTCTTTTTTTACCAGAAATTTGTGGTATTTTCCGTCTAGTCTTACAAAAAGCTAATATATCCAAATAAAACATTTAAAACTTATTGGTTTTGATTTTGTAGAGTTTTTTTTTTCGTCGAATTCGATTTTAATTCATCAGATAGATTTGTACGAGATTTATACGAGATTTGTACGAGATTTGTTCCAAAAGTAAGGCCTCCTATTTTTTTTAATTCTAAAAAGGAGATTGTACTACGAATGATAAAAAAAATTTTTAGAGGAAAATATTAAACTGATTGCTGATGTTCATTACAGAGAAATGATTTTTAAGTTCGCATTTTTTAAAATAGGTTTTATATCACAATAATAAGCTTGAAAAAAAAACATTTCAAAGTATTTTCGAAGGAGACGATTTTATTTTAACAGCTTTTAGCAGTTATTTTTCGCGATGGAAATTGAGGCATATTTAACAATAACCAACAAAACAATAGGTTTGAAAACATAAATATACAACAACTAAATGTCATCCAAATCGGGATAAGTTACTCCTATATGTTTCTTATGTTTTAACTTATTTTAATGCGTTTATTTACTTTGAAAAATGTAGTATCGATTTGCCGAGTTAGAACAAAAATGGTTGTTTTGTTATAGCAATTTGTGCCCCCGATAATTGCTCAAAATCAAAAATTAAACAAAATACGTGTAGAAAAATGTGCAATGTTACCAATCGTCCGAAAATGTAATATTCTGCAAGTATTTTGTTTAATTTTCGATCTTTGAGCAATTATCTAATGTCCAGATGGCTGTCCTTTTTCTTTCTCATTCAACAGATTTAGTGTTTGGTTTTAAAGTAAATAAACGGTTTAAAACAAGTTAGCACACAAACATATTTGGTTAGGTAGAAAAGTAACGTATCTTACCTTTGGTAACATTTATTTGTTATATATTAATATTTTTCTACTCTTTTTATTTTGCTGGCTATTGTAAAAAAAAAGTTTCCGAAATTTTTGAAAAAATTCTTACTTCAAGTGCCTTTGTCACCGATCGATTTTGTGTATTCTGTAATTGTTAATTTTGCTGATTTTCTTATCATTGTCGATAGAGTCAATTTGTATGTTTTTTAAACGTTGTCGTTGAATATTGTGTTGATTTGTGTTTTGCATTGGAATTGTCTTGTCTGTCCGTCGAATATTTTCTTGTATCGCAGTCCGGACTACTTGACTGGAAGAGAAATCATCAACCAATACAATATTAAGTCTATATTCGTGGTCACGATCTGACCAGTGGCGTATCATAGAGTTGATACCTCTGTACATGACACCCTTGACCGAATGAGACGGATCATCGCCGCACAGGTTAGCAATTCGCGCCATTTCTAATAAGTTAGTCGCTTTGCCTTCAAATCCGAATAAATTCAGAATAGTTCTTTGTTGTAGATGACCAAGAGACACCGATAAAGTAATGACGCCGAGATAAACCACAGTTGCGCAGATTAATTTTACAGGGTATCTTTTCACTCTCCACAGGCGCTTGACAACAACCATGTTCCTAAGACCTAAATAAAACAAAAGGATAGACACAGGAGTCCGTTTCTGTTGCCAGCGTTTGGCAAATAAATAAAAAACATATATAAGCAAGATAGACAGAGCCCATGCAACACGAGCGCTGCGCAAGATGCCCCCAAGTATATTAGGGACGTTGTGTGTTACAAATGCCGGGGTTATGGACATGCGGTCGGGAAACTCCTGCTTGTATTTTTGCATAATGTCGCACCGATGTCGAAACATGCTTCGAGGATTCGTCTTCCTCTCAAACATTTCTACCGCCGTTTGATTGTTGACATCACTCCAGAAATAATCCGGGAAGGCGTTTACAAGATCTTGGTCTTCCCTGATTAAGGTTATCACGTTTCGACCTGTGGCCAGAACACTGGACAGGGTCGGGTTTAGCGAAATGTTATAGGTCGGCACCAATGTCGGTCCTAGAATTGACAACAGGTGCTGACCAAGTTTGAGTTTGGATTGATGAGGCATTGGTAATTTCTCCTGATCCCCATCTCCGGGAGCATTTAAATGAGAGATAAGCAAAATAATAATCTCACCCGGATTTCTCTGCGCAAAGTCGGCGATGTCCTTGAGGCCGGAATCAATGGCCTCGCCTGATATTCCATGCCACCAGTAAAATCCTCCGTTTGGTAAAACGGTGATCCGTAAGTCAAGACAACGATATCCGGCATTCAACTGCGCCAAGAGGCCTGCATCATGATTTCTGGCCCAAGAGCTAAAGTAATCGCTGAATCCAAGGGATAAAGCTAAACGAGAAATCCAAAGTTTTTCCACGAGTGTACCATTTGATGACACAGAATATGAAGCACTGTTATGTGTTCCCGGAATGACCAAATCACCCAAACGCGCACTCCCTAAACGTCGATTTAACAACGTCATCCATCTTTGAAAACATGTCGATTCTTTTCCTGAACGTTTTGTCATTCGATATGAATCCAATGCATCATCCCCAGGTGATAGAAATCGAGAGTTCAGCGAACCATGATTGGCCAATCGTCGTTGTGGTCCTGAAGATAACTGGTTTTGATTGATCGAATCAGATTGCGACATTTCTACAGGTGAACCAAAAGGGTTCTTCTGCTTTCGTTTCGTAAAGTCCAAAAGAGACCAATTCTCACTGCTACAAATGTTATCCAAGTCTGCCTCCATGAAGGTCCAAGAAGGATCGTCCCATACTTGGAAGCAGAACCCGGCTGGTTGTTGGGACAACTGTCTCTGGAGTCGCCTCCTTTGCTGTTGATATGTGTGACCTTGGATTCGTTGTGACTGTACGTCCAAGCCACCCGAGTCGTCTCGTCGATTAGGCTCCGGGTGCCAGCTTGAGGCATGCAACATTTGTGGGTATGCTAAGATCAGGCAGAGACCGCAAGTCAAAAAGAGAATACAGTTGACTTGGATCAATACACGACATCCGAAAGACATTGGTCTAATTGCAAAAACATATGCAAGTTAACAAGAGTTTGAAAGGAAACAATTTTTTTATAGTTGTGATAATTTTTTTATAGTTGTGATATTTTTTTTTTATAATTGTGATAGTTTGTCAAAAAAGAATGACAGGTCTTAACTTATATTTTTGAAGTATGAAAAATTTGACTTTTAATTTTGTTTCGAGTTTTTTTTGTGTGTTTTTTTTGAATAACAATTCTTTATAAACGACAAAGCTTTTTTTTCTGATTGTTGAACTCTCGTATTTAGTAAGTATTGTTGATATGCAAATATGTATTGTTCAGAATGTTTTTGTTTGTGATTAAATTATCAAATTGAAAACTATTTTGCTAACAACTAAATACGCAGATTAATTTTTAAGTCCAAATTTAAAGGCGTGTTTGACATATTTTTAATTGAGAAAAAAATGTCGAAAATGCCATTCCATATATTTTGTTTTGGAATGTATTACTTAATCTATTGAATTCGTAACTATCGAAAAATGGGGTTACGTCCACAAGTTTAAGCAAATATTAAAACAATAGAATTTTATATTTTTATCATCGATTTATATTCTGTTATGGATTGATGTTACACTTTTTTTTTCACATGGAATGTTTACAGAGAGAGGGTTTACCGAGAAGAAATTATTTATCAAGAGAAATTACAAAAACAATTTTAATTTATGGATTGAGTTTATTATTTATATAAACCTTCTGGTTTCAATATCTTTCCAAAAACTCATTTATTATAAAATAATGTACAGAAATTATCTATTAAAAGCGACGTTTGATTTTCTTTTGAAATCTGACATACGTTAATAAAATTAACGTATTCTTATGAATTATATTCAATTAATCAATAAATTTGTATTTAACTAAGAATTAAGGAATTACGCTATGTATATAATACGTTATAATTACGCTATATATATATATATATATATATATATATATATATATATATATATATATATAATACGTTTATTATTAATTTATGTATTTTAAATAATTAAGAATATGAATTATTTTTTAAAATACGTATTTTCTATTTGTTTTAATTTTAGTAAATTTAAAAAATATGTAATAAACTCGATATCTACAAATTAGGAAATAAACGATATTATTTTTAGAATAATTGTTTACATTTTATTTCGTAAATTGTGTAAATTGTACTGTGTAAAATGTGTAATGTGAACATATAATTTATATATAAAACTGTGTGTGTTGATGAGAGATGTTATTTTTTTAATGTATTTATTTTTTTAATTTCTTAAATTGTGAAAATGTTACTGTGTTAAATATGCGCCGTCAACATACAACTTATATAAATATATAAAAGTGTGTGTGTGTGCGTGTGCGTGTGTGTGTGTGTGTGTGTGTGTGTGTGTGTGTGTGTGTGTGTGTGTGTGTGTGTGTGTGTGTGTGTGTGTGTGTGTAAGATGCTGCTGAATGTAAAACGTATGCTGCTTTGTAATAAAGCGTTCCTTTTTTTTTGGGGGGGGGGCAATTATAAAGTTTCAGGGAAAATACATACATGGAAACTCCAGGTGTTTATCCAATGTCTCTTTCATTCAAAGAAATCAATGCAAACTGTGTTGATCAGTGTTTAGATATCGATTTTAAATCTTTGTAATTTTTTTACGATTCTTTTCATCCATTTTCTTTTAGAGAATGATGCTGGAAAATGCCGTTGTATTTGGTTCTACAAAAATGTCAAAATGACTTCGACAAATTCCGTTGAATAAAGAATATTCCTTAGATTTCGAAAAGTTTTTTAAATGATGGAAAATCGCAAACATTACGTTCAAAGAATATCATCAGATGTTCAATGTTTTAAACGGTTCGTGTTTTAAATCCCACCTCTGGTAAGATTCCTAGTTATCTTTTGAATATTGATTTGTATTGTTTAAAAACCGACGACGACTACAACTGCAATGTGTTATTACAAGATGAGGTCGATTAGTAGAAATACATAAATAATTGCCTGCAAGAAAAGTGGGCGATTATTTGTTTGTGTAAATAATTGCCTAATAAAAGTGAACACAGACTTATAAAATGTATAGATTAGTATTAAATAATCAGTTAAAATTGAATTTATTTTTGTTTCTTTCTGAGACAAAGGCAATTATTTTTTCGCTTCCGACAAAAGAATGTTCTGCTCTTATTTCATTTTATTTTTAATCAATAATCATTTCTTCGATCACTCCCGTCAACAATCAAATCGTAAAGCATGGACACCAAATATCAGAATGAGCGATCGAAAAATGGCAAATAATTCCATCGACTTTTTTCGGAAAGCAAACAATATTCACTTCTCTCTTTTAGTGCTATGAACTCTTGAATGGGTTTAGAAATAAATAAAATTATTTTGTTCAGTTTATAATTTCAAAATACTCTAAATATAAAGAAAACAATTTATATGTGTCTGTGTATCTGTTTCTTGTCAATACGTAACTTTTGTAAATACACGTTAAATTATGTTATTTATATCTGATGCTTTGTCGGGAAGTGTTCTATTTTTTGGACAAGTATAAAGTTGTACGGAAAATACATACATTAGAATTTCGAGTGTTTATACGACCTCTCTTCCATTGAAAGAAATCAAATTCTGTTTATGAATGTGGCATTCTGTCCTTCGGTAGGGTTAAAGTAAGGTTGTTTTTAATTACTTCAAAAGGCGTGCTGGCAGGAAATGAGTCAATTAAATTTGAATAGCACTTTTTGAAAATACAAAAAAAGATTTTTTTTTTTTCACTTAAAAACAAAACTTTACAATGCACTCAAAATCGGTCTGTCTGTCTGCGATTCTTTATGCCTGTCTTTGACATTTCCTTATTTGTTTTTATTTTTTATATGTATTTTGTTATTTTACTTTGTCTGTGTGTGTGTGCGCACGCGCGTGTGTGTGTGTGTGTGCGCGCGCCCGCGCACTCGCACGTGTGAGTATGTGTTTCAACTGTATCCGTGTGTTCGGTGATTTTCTTTCTTTCTTTTTTTTTTATTCCTTATTTTTATGAGACACTCTGTAACTAAAAATCAGAGAGCCGTGAAGATACAGAAGTTAAGTTTGGGGTGGTTCTGATAACGATGGGTGCCGTGTTGGTAGGGGGAGTAGAGGATGAAAGATTACGAAAACAGAAGCAGACGAATTTGTGCAAGAGTTTCGGAACGACGGGGCGACGATCCCTCTTGTCTTCTGAAAACGATTAAACAATTAAGGACACTTTAGTAATTGCTATTGTCCCCTATTTTGTGAAGATGGATGAGTTTATCGTCCGGTGACTTAGGCAACCTCATTTGTGATGGAGTATCGTCGGGGAGTATTATTTTTGTACTTAGTGCATGGTGCACCTTTTTGGAACGAAGGAGCTAGAAATCCACCATTAAATTCATCGTTTAAGTAACTTTCCATCGCAAAGTGGCAATCACGTTTCGTTTAAAACAGGATGATAATCATTTGTCTTTTTTTGTGTGAAGAGGTTCATAAATTTTTTTTGTTAAGGAGTATCATTTAAAGCCGGCTAGTTGATCTATAAAGGATTGCACTGGAGCAAGGCATACAAAAATAATATATATATATACTTAATATATTATGGTATAAACATATACAAATATCAGTAAAAGTAATCAAATGAAGTTACTTATGATGTATATAACTCTATCCGATAGGATACTGAGCACTTTTTGTACAGGATCTGCTGTAATAGTTCGCTTTTGACCAGATAATAAATAGTTAAACGGGGCGGATAAACAGTCTACTTGGTTGTGGCTTATTTAAAATTCATAATTGTTAGCCTTTTCTCTCTTTTATCACTTCTTACTAATATTATTTGGTTTACAGCCGGACTTAGGGTTAGTATAAAGGTTGAGAGAGTATTTTTAAAATCAGAGTTGAACAACAAAAAATGTATAAAACTGACGATTTAATTGCTGACTCAGTTCGATTAAAATTAATCCCGTCGATTTTCTAATAATTTTTCAATGTTCGATGGCTTATCTTTCAATAACAAAAAAAAAGATGAATTCAAAATGAGTTTTTTCTGTCGTTTAAATCCAAGATGAAGCATGTTGTATATAGATCCAATAATCCATCTTTGTTGCTGATAAAGCTATTCTCCTCTTTACGTCGAATAATAATTAATCGTCCAATAAATCGCTGAACACAACCGCTCCATACGTCCGTGCTGTTATCTCCGTCCGCGGAGCGATATTTGTCCGCCGGCGTAGTCGATGTAACGGGCACCTTTCGTTTTCGGAGTTTGGGTTGTTTCTTTGTATTTCATTCATCTTGCGCCACCAGCTGCCAATTGGGTGTCAGAATAGCGAGAGTGCGTGTAGATAGAGAGAGAGAAATAGAGCGAGGGGAAGAGACAAAGAGTGAGAGAGAGAGAGGGGGAGAGAGAGAGAGGGAAGATGGATGAGGAGGGCCAATGTTTTGAGAGGAAATACAGACGAGCAAAACTGTCAATGGTCGTGGTGGCAGTGGTATAGATGCTGTAGTAATTATAGGGCGGTACGCGGAGGGGTGGGGGAATACCATCAGACAGCAGTGGTAGCGACGGCGGAGGCGGTACTACTAGCAGCAGCCAGAGGGAGAGAGATGCTGACACTGGGGATGAGGCTATGAATGTATCGTTGGGGGTCAACCAAACGGTTATATAGCTACCTAGACGAGACGAGTTAGTTGTATATACGATAAATTTGACGCGAATAAATACATCTTTATGTGTACACGTGTGTATGCATGTTTGCACACACACACACACACACACACACGCACACACACACGCACACGCACGCACACACATATATTATTTTATGTATACATAGCAAATGCTCTAAGGATATATAATATTTTATGTATCAATTTTCGGTAATTATTTCAACAGTACTCAATACGTGAGTAGAGCTACAGCAATAAAGCGCGGAAACTTCCAGTGTGTGTATGTGTGTGTGTGTGTGCGTGTGTGTGTGTGAGAGAGAGAGAGAGAGAGAAAAGAAGTAATTTATTTGTTTCTTTTTGTTTTGTGATACTTTTGAATGGAAAGCACTATACCTAAATGCTAATTGGAGATAATGTGTTGCCTTACATTAGGACATACACACACACACACACAGACACACACACACACATATATATATATATATATATATATATATATATATATATATATATATATATATATCAAAATTCAAAATGGCGTAATGGAAACATATTATCAGGTATTTACAGATTCTCTTTCAATTTTCGGATTTTTAATCATGTCAAAACGCACCTTATTTCTTTTTGACGTATTTATTGTTGCTATTTCTTCTGATATGTTAAGGGCAAAATAGATTCACTGATTGATATAATAATTAAATGAATGATTTTGTGCTACGAAACAGATACTGTCAAGAATTGTAAATGTCAACTGAATTAAAGGAATTATAAGATGATCAAGATCATGAACTTTGGAATATAGAATTTTGTCATTGATTCATATATATATATATATATATATATATATATATATATATATATATATATATAACTTACTACCTAGCTCTACCTGCGTATTGAGTACTGTTGAAGTAAATACTTCAAGTTTACGCATAAATTCATACTTACTTTATATATATATATATATATATATATATATATATATATATATATATATATATATATATATATTAAATGTAATTATTTACGGACAGGTCTTTCATCGTTATATAACTCATCAGTATGGATGAAACTAGTGAGATTAAAAAACAGGCTCAAGACACTAGGTCCCTACTTTTTTTTTTTTTTTTTTTTTACATTTTCACCCCAAACATGGCAAATTGCCACTTTTGGTGTAGGGGCTACTATCAGGGGCAACAACTACCGGGGTACTATGTAGGGATTTTGGCAGCAAGATGTCGGTTCACGTTACACTTGAACTTCTGCACGTCAGTACTGTTGGGGAAGCAGGGATCCGGAATGGAATTCCAGAGTCTAGCGGTTCTGGCGAAGAAACTATTGAAAGATCTTTTACATCTCGGGATCTCTACAGTGTGGGGGTGGGATTTAGCAGCCTGTTGGGTTTGTCGAGGGTGCTCACGTCGTGGGGGCACAAGTGCTTGCAGTTCATCAGAGCATTCACCACTAAAATACTTGTAGAACAGGCAGAGGGATGCAACATTTCGTCGATGGGACAGAGGCTGAAGCTTAGATGCCAGTTCAGAGCCGATCAGGTTTGCGACTCTCTTTTGAATCCTGTTTTCTATTGCATGCTGATAAAACATATGACAACGATACACATACCTAGGTATCATTTCAGATAGATTGCTATAAAAATCATAAATAACTAAAATGGATATAAAAAGGTGTTGGTATGAGTTCTCTATAATTACCCTATATTTACGAACAATAATTTTTAATTAGATGACGTCTGTACCAGTATGAGAGAATGAAAATATCATATTTGAAAAAGTCACGTAAATTGATTAAGTTGATTTTTTATACTTAAAGAACGTTATTTTAAGCGATTAATGGGAATTCGTAGACAATGCAACATAACATATAGTATAAAGTATTATTCAATTATCTCTTTTCTTTCTTGAAATATTTTGAAAAATAATATATGAGACGATTACTTCTCGAATACTCATAAAACACGATTTTCTTATCTATCTCTGTACTTATAAAGATGAGTTTATGTCTCGCTCTGACACTGATATTAAAAGCCTACTTCTTTTCTATTTAGAAATTGTTTAGTTCTCTCGCATAGAAAGAACTTAGACGCCAGGGTCTGAAAGTGGGATTAAGAAATCAGCGACCCAGAGAAGGAGCACTCTGATCTGCAAAAAGTGCCTGAAAAGCCCCGTTGGCATTCCTCGGTAAGGGCGCCTCAGGCGATTAGCAATAAACTAATTCCTTCTCAAAGAGAGAAGGCAAAACCTAGGAGAATGGACCTCCTAGAACTGCACAGAATTAAACTCCTACCACAAAATCAATAGGGACCGAAATTTACAGAAATGGTCTAATCTTTGTTGATTTTGGGAACCAAACATAAAAATCCACTAGCTGAGTTAGAAATCTGCATGAATTAAAATATAATATTTATGCGTATTTTACGACCGAGCAACGCCGGGCGGCCTGCTCGTTGAAAAATTAAACTACTTAATCAATTTACGTGATTTTTAAAACATGATATTTTCATTTCATAACGGGTACGTACGATGTACCTTTAATAAGTTTCCAAGCTTTTTTCGTATGAGCACTTTTACTGATAGCACATACATGAAACTCTAGTCCGGCTGCAATGCATTTGTATTGTTCCAACACATTCTGAAAGGCCCTTTGGAAATCCTCTTGTGTGAGCATGTCAATGACCCTCATCACAGCCTCTTTCATCTCCTCAATTGTATCATAACAACAACCTCTAAAGTTTTCCTTGAGCTTAGGGAATGACCAAAAGTTACAAGAAGCAAGGGAGGGTGAAGAGCTGTCCTGATGCCCACGTTGGTCAAATCATCTATGACAAGGATGGAGTAGTAGACTGGTGCATTCGCGCAAATCTGCATCTTCAGTTCTTCATGAATAATTGTAGCGCAGTTCCCACACTGACATCAAACTATGTACTTATTGTCTCTATAGATAAACTTCAGTCCTTATCCATGAAATTCTTTATTTGAACAATCAACTCCGATGTTCTGACTTTCTTTCTCCTCCCACACCTCTAATCATCGCTCACAGAGTCCCTGCCTTCCTTGAATCCTTTATACCACTCAAAAGCTGATGTTCGATTCATGCAAGATGGTCCAAAAGCAGTCTTAAGCATTCCACACGTTTCTGTGCTATTTTCCAAGTTTAAAACAGAATATTATTGCATCGTTATTGGGCCCATGGCATGAATAGCGCGGTCAACGCAGTACTGAGTGAACGCAACCAGTTTGTGCCAGGGAGTGCAAAAGGGATCAACAAAGTTTATTGGTGACATAGATCAAACCCAGGTATCCGTTGACAAAGCGGTCATCTGCGTTGCGAGACAGGTTAGTGAGTGCATTTTAGGTTCGAGCTGGTTAACGGGAATATACCCCCCCACAAACACACACTGATATATATAGAAACGCACATGGGGATTTTTTAGTCAGTCAGTTGACAGTTGAGCATTGTTCGAGTTTCAAGTCCGACAAACACAGTTGTTGAATTGAGAACTCTCGTGGAATGACGAGGGCAGCTATGCATGGAAGATGAATCAATAGAGAAATTTCCACTCTTCCTCTAAGGATAGGTAGAGAATAGGGGCGCGCCATTGGACCGTGAAACCAATAAAATCCCAATTGTCCAAAGAATGATCCTTGCATTGTTGTTATGAGATTTTCTGTTCTAGGCGAGCCAACACGGTCAAGAGATATGACGAAAATATAAAAAAGGTACGTTTCTGCTTTTATTTTATAAATTCCCTAAAAAGAGCTGAGGTGCCGTAGATATGAACGTTGACTTGCAGTAAGCAGACACCATCCAAACATCCTTCAACCCACTTTCACTCCATACATGTAATAGCATATCCATCCAATCATCTATCCATAGCCTTGAGCCCCTGAAGGGGGCATAGGTCATCTACAACTTTGTAGATGCTTTTGTAGCGAGGAGTTCTTTTTTCGAGGTGAGCGTGGTGACCCTACGTCCAACCTTGACAGAAGGTACATACAGTGTCTAGCCTTCCAAAAATGGTCACCCATCTGGTACTGGCCAGGCTCAACATTGCTTAACTTTGGTGATTTGGTGAGAATCGGTGTGTCAACGTGATTGTGACGTACATAACAGCATATCGTTCTTCTAAAGCCCTCACGTCAAT
This sequence comes from Euprymna scolopes, assembly GCF_053919585.1. Lineage (NCBI taxonomy): Eukaryota > Metazoa > Mollusca > Cephalopoda > Sepiida > Sepiolidae > Euprymna > Euprymna scolopes. The sequence continues at coordinate 171,392,438 of NC_136485.1, read as the reverse complement.
ATTGCATTTATGACAATCAATACTCAAATGTATTCTAATTCCTGTTATGGCTGTTCATTTGACCGAAAATCATAAGAATTGGCCAGTCATCTTATAAGATGTATAGCAATAAGATGCAGAATTTTCAAGAGTCTGCGACAATTTTAAGTGTCTGTACAAAAAAGTCTGGTAACTTATATAAGGCACTTCATATATGATTTTTTTTTAATATATCAGGAATGATAGATAAGAACTGTATGAACTTCTGATGAAACAGATCTATTGTTACATCACAGAAAAGATAATGCCCCATTTCGAATTCATAATCGTAAGCTGTAACCGAGTAGACTATTATTGGTTAATGCGCGCTTCTTGTCCAACCGAAGACATACCTTTAGAATGCTGACTTTTAAAGATATATAGGGGTAATCCGGCCCGCTATGAACGACTTTATCGCCTTAAAATTTATTAAATTTAAATTTATTCTCGACAAGTAGTTTTTTTTTAGTATTAACGCATTCAGTGTGCAATGTTATTTTCTAGTATTCTGAATTGTCCGCCATGTTTGTTAATGAAAGGAAGTTGTTCATGGAGCATGCGCAAACGAGTTTTGCAGCAGACGACAAATGCACTATTTTTACTGATTACCTGTAATTGAAGGAAGTATCCCTCAAAAAGAAGAATTAAACCAGCTTACTCTTAAATTATTTTTTTGAGAAGTAGAAATATGTTTTAATTCGTTAAAGAAGGAGAAACTTTTGTTATTGGAAAAGGAAATGCCCCCCACCTCTGATTTTGTTTTGGTATTGAAGAAGAAAAAAAAGTCTTTTATGATAGTTTTCCTGATCTTTATTATTATTATTATTTTTTTTATTTATTTATTTTTTTATTTTTTTATTGAAAAATGAAGTTTCCCCTGCCCCCGATTTTGTTTTGGTATTAAAGAAGAAAAAAGTCTTTTATGAAAGTTTTCCTGATCTGAATTATTATTTTTGTTTTATTTTGTTTTATTTTTTGAAGAAGAAACATTTTTTTTAATTCGTTGAAGAAGGGAATATTTTTTTATTGAAAAAGGTATATATTTTTATTGAAGAAGGAAGTATTTTTTCGTGTCCACAGTGTTTCCTACGAACCGTGTTGATATAGTCTTCGAACACAACTCCTTTCTCAAAGGAAAATATGTTTTGCTTAAATCAGATATGTTACACCTAATATTTTAAACACTTAATTCCTGTTATTCTGTCAACCGGACAACGCACATATATTATACTATAAACAAATATAGTTATGTCCTAGATGAGAACATTAGTCCGATGAATCCAAATAATAATAATAAATGCGTTTAGAGAATCATTCACGGATCCGTTCGCAGACATCTATTATATGAAGAGTAGTTTTTTTTTTGTTTTTTGTTTTTTTATTTAACTTCAGCAAGTTTTAAGAGATCAAGGGGCTCCCACCAGGAGCTAACACTTGATTCTGTTATGATTTAAAAAGCAAAGATACAAAATAATCGACACAGAATATATTTTAAGAATGGGGGGGGTTAATCCCGGAGATGGCTGAAGCAGTTTACGGTCTCAAAAATACTTTGTTTTATATATATTTTAAAGGAAGTTGGGAGTGGGGATACGGGATCAGGCCCGGAAACGGCTGAAGCAGTTTATGATCTCAAAATTACTTTATTTTACATATATTTATAAGAGACAGGGAAGATATGAAATCAGTCCCTGAAATGACTGAGGCTATTTAATTTCTCAATATTCATTTATTCCATATTTATTTTTAAGAGAGGGGGAGGGGTGATATAGAGTTGGTCCCGGAAATGGCTGAAGCAGTTTACGATCTCAAATTTTCTTTATTTCATATCTATTTTTAAGCGATGGGTTGATATGGAATCAGTCCTGGAAATGGTTGAAGCAATTTACGATTTCATACTTACTTTATTTCATATATATTTTTTAAAGAGGGGGAGGGAAACTGACATTCGGAATACTGACCGTGCTTAATTAATAGCGTTATTATTCAGAAAGCCATTATTAATATGGGGAGCGTATGTTTTGAACCATTCTGTACTTTTATCAAACAATTTAAAAATTGAAAAATGACACACAGGATACGGACCGTGCTGTTGTTATTTAGAAAGCCATTCTTAATATGGAGAAAGGAAGGTATCTTTCACTTAACAATTTTATAAATGAAAAACTGATATACGGAATAAGGAACGTGCTGAAATAGTAACGTTATTTAGAACGCCAATCTTAATATGAGAAGGGGGGGTTTAAACTATTTTGCACTTTCACCTAGCAATTTATTGAATAAGAAACTGCCATACAGAATACAGACTGTGCTGAAATAATAAAGTTATTATTTAGAAAAGCATTTTAAAATGGCGATGATGTGGGTTCAAATTATGAAAAATGATTTTCGAAATTAGTAACATGTCAGGAATGATAAAAAGTGATGAATTGTGAGTTAATTGATTGGTGCTTTTTTTTAAAATAAAATAATAAAACCAGAAAATATATCAAAGTTATTATTTTCGTAAGGGGAGATGGCTATAATGTGGGTTAAAATTATGAAAAAATATTGTCGAAATTAGTAACATATCCAAGAATTATTAAAAATGATGAAATGTGAATTAATCGATTGGTGTGTATGTAATGAAATAATCAGACCAGATAGTATAATAAAGTTATTATTTTCGTAAATGGGAGGAGGGCGAGACTGCAGATAAAAATTATGAAAAATTATTGTCGAAATTAGTAACATGTCCAGGAATTATGAAAAATGATGAAATATGAGTTAATCGATTGGTCTGTTTGTAATGAAATAATAAACACAGACAATATATCAAAGGTATTATTTTCGTAAGGGAGAGGGCAATAATGTCGGTTAACATTATAAAAAAAATGATCGTTGAAATTAGTAACATATCCAAGAATTATGAAAAACGATGAAATATGAGTTAATTGATATATGTTTGTAATGAAATAATAAACCCAGACAATATATCAAAGTTATTATTTTTCTAAGGGAGGGAGCGATAATGTGTTCTAAAATTATAAAAAATGATTGTCGAAATTAGTAACATATCCAAGAATTATGAAAAATGATGAAATGTGAGTTAATTGATTGGTCTGTTTGTAATGAAATAATCAGCCCAGACAATATATCAAAGCTATTATTTTAGTAAGGGGTAGGCTATAACGCGGTTTACAAATATCAAAAATGATTGTCGAAATTAGTAGCATATCCAAGAATTATCAAAATGATGAAATATGAATTAATCGATTTGTGTGTTTGTAATTAAATAATCAACCAGACAATACATCAAAGTTATTATTTTCGTAAGGGGGGGGGCGATAATGTGGGTTAAAATTATGAAATATGATTCTCAAACTTAGTAACATATGCAAGAATTATGAAAAATGGTGAAATGTGAGTTAATTAATTGGTGTTTTTAATGAAATAATCAAACTAAAAAATATATCAAAAGTATTATTTTCGGAAAGGGGTGGGCTATAATGTGAGTTAAAATTATGAAAAATGATTGTCGAAATTAGTAGCATATCCAAGAATTATGAAAAATGATGAAATGTGAGTTAATTGATTGGTGTGTTGTAGTGAAAAATCAACCCAGACACTATTACAAAGTTATTATTTTCTGAAGGGAAAGAGGCAAAAATATGGGTTAAAATTATAAAAAATGATTGTCGAAATTAGTAACATATCCAAGAATTATGAAAAATTACATACAGTACGTATCTTACTGCCGATGCAATCTTTTCTATGTATAAGAGCCAGGTCGCCACATCTGGGCTGGAGCTGCTCGGCGCGTCCTATCCAGCCTTGATAGAGCCACAACTGGCTTCGAAACCTAGTCGGTTTAGCCCTTTTCTTTTCCCTGCAACTTCTTTCCCGCATAAGAGACAATTTGCGAGCCTGTTTCTGCTCTATCGTAATTTTCATGGCAAATGCTCAACTGAACTCTAATCTATGGTTCCCCCTTGCCAAACTTTCACAAAAACAAACACGAGACTAGCTACAACCACTATATGCGATTTCACTCACTCCCTAACTGTGCCTAAATCTAAACGCAGATTCCTTGACCCAAGCTTTTTCCCTGCAAACCTGTGAAACACTGTTCCACTGGCCTATTTCCCAGTTGATTACAATATATCAGCCTTCAAATCTAATGTAAACAAGTTCTTGTTGAGCCGTCCCCATAAATAATTAAACTTTACCCAACTTACACCATTAACGACGATTACACTACCACCTTACATCCTTATCCTTGAGTTGCCTGCGAGCCTTGGTAAGTAGTGACTCTCAAGAAAAAAATAATCGTTTTCAAAATATTATCAAAACTAATCCGACTCTTGAATAAACACATAACATTATTTTACCAAGATAATTCTAAATGTGCACGTATCAACAAGTACACGGGTGAGCGATAAAGTTGACACTCTGAATATTACATTATAGCTTTACTGTAAAAATTTTATTGAAATCAACTCAGGTAACTTGATTATGTAGTAGAACTGACATCTATTCAATGTAGCCGCCTTCAGCCTCGATACGGGTCCGGGACTGGGAGTATGTATTTTCTACAAGCACCTGCGGAAGCTCGGCGGGTGACGTCCAACAGGCTGGCTTTCGTTTTGTGAGAGGTCATGTTGGTGATGTTCTCGACGTATGACAAAACGAAGCAGTCCAGCGGATTCAAATCGGAAGCGCAGCCGGTGGGGGGATGGGCAGTGAAAGAAGTGTAAAAAGTCGTAGCACTCCTTCTGAAGCCAAGCCTGGGTTTCTTTGAACTTGTGGGCCGGCGCCGTGTCCTGCTGCTACACACAGGGTCTGCCAGCAGTCACTTGGTTGCACCAGGGAATCGCCACACTCTTCAGCACATTCAAATGCACGTTGAATGCAGCACATATATTAACTAATCTCAGCCTTAAACTCGAAAACTAATAGGAAACTTAGAAAGAATCACGGAAAATATTACGTCTTGTTTTTATTTTTTTAAACAGTAATCTACATACACATGTTTTGCTGCTCTAGATCTCATGAGCGTAGGTTGACTGTATCCAGACTCGAACCTCGAACCATAGCTATAGAACCTATGGTTCGAGGTTCGAGTCCGGATACAGTCAACCTACGCTCATGAGCTCTAGAGCAGCAAAACATATATATATATATATATATATATATATATATATATATATATATATATATATATATATATAGCCTTACTGAAGAATCTCTCTCTCTCTCTCTCTCTCTCTATATATATATATATATATATATATATATATAGAGAGAGAGAGAGAGAGAGAGAGAGAGAGAGAGAGAGAGAGATTCTTCAGTAAGGCTGAATAATCCTAGAGTGGATGAAATGCGGAATATTCAGTGTAGCTTAATTGTCATATATATTTTATAAATTACTTACTAACTAGTTCTACCTACGTATTGAGCATTGTTCAAGTAAATACTTAAAGTTTACGCATAAATTTATACTTTCATATATTAATTTTATGTGAGTAAATGAAGTAGTTATATTATATATATATATATATATATATATATATATATATATATATATATATATATATAAAGAAATGGCAAAAACACTAGAGGATGACCTCCAATCTGTAGTGGAATGGGGACATAAATGGATGGTCACATTCAATGCTGCCAAGACCAAACTGGTTTCCTTCAATAACTACAAGAAACCTTCTCTGCCACCAATAGCAGTAGCCAGTGACTCCCTGTCTGAGAGTACATCTTTCAAACTGCTTGGCCTAACGTTCACAGGAAACATGAGTTGGAACCATTATATTGAAAACATTACCAGGGCCGCTGCAAAAAAGGTAGGCTCTCTCTACCGTGCTAGAAAACTACTGACACCTGAAAGTATCCTGTATCTCTATAAGGCCACCATTCGCCCATGTATGGAGTATTGTTGTCACATCTGGGCTGGTGCGTCTACTACTAGTCTCTCGCTCCTAGACAAGGTTCAAAAAAGAGTCGCCAACCTGATAGGCCCTGAACTGGCATCTAAGCTTCAGCCTCTGTCCCATCGACGAAACGTTGCATCCCTCTGCTTGTTCTACAAGTATTTTAATGATGAATGCTCTGACGAACTGCATACACTTGTGCCCCCACGACGCAGACACCCTCGTCAAACCTGACAGGCAGCTAAATCCCACCCCCACACAGTAGAGATCCCTAGATGTAAAAGATCTTTCTACTCCAGTAGTTTCTTCCCCAGAACCGCTAGACTCTGGAATTCTATTCCAGGATCCTGCTTCCCTAACTTACATGCAGAAGTCCAAATGCAATGTGAACCGACATCTTGCTGCCCAAATCCCTACATAGTGCCCCAGTAGTTGCTGACCCTGATAGTAGCCCCCTACACCTGAGTGGCAATGTGCCTTGTTTGGGGTGAAAATGTAATAAATATATATATATATATATATATATATATATATATATATTAATTTATCAAATATATATATGGCGATTAAGCTACACTGAATATTCCGCGTTTCATCCACTCTAGGATTCTTCAGGCTTATGCGCATATCGCCATATATATATTTTATAAATTACTAACTAGCTCTAACTACGTATTGAGCACTTTTAAAGTAAATACTTAAAGTTTACGCATAAATTTGTACTTTCGTATATTAATTTTATGTGAGTAAATGAAGTAGTTATGTATATATACATATGTGCGTGTGCGTGTGCGTGTGTATTTTGGCAGCAAGTCGTTATTCAAGCACGTCTGATTGAACGCGAAAGAGTTATTATTTTTTTACCGGTTTTTCTGGATATCTTTTCCATTCGCCGAGCCGTTTTTTAATTTCTGCTAACGTTATATAAAATGGCACCCAAAAGTTATTGTCCAGCCATATTCTTCTCAAACGCTTTCTATCGTTGGACTCGATTATCATCAGGAGCGATTGCTGTTATCGTTTCCTTTTTCTTTTACTTTGAAGCTTAGTGTACTTATATATATATATATATATATATATATATATATATATATATATATATATATATATATATAATTTTTTTATATATTAAAAGTGGGTGCAGGAAGGTTGGGGCGAATTATTATTTATTTTTTTAATTTCGATTTTCCTATTTAATAGTTTACTTATTTAGATTCTTATTCATTATTAAATTCTGTTCGTATATTTGTCCTGGTGTTAAATTATAAATATGGGTTTTCCGGTCCTAAAATACGCATAGATATTATATTTGAATTTATTATAAACAGAAGTACCGTAAGTATTAAACGTAACGTTAAATTTCTTTTAAAAAAATGAATTTTTAAATGAAGTAAAAAAGAAATAAAAGATGGAAAGAAACTGCTGCATGTGCATGCGAGTATTATGGTTTTTTTTTTTCCTAAATAGTTCACTTCTTATAAATAAATTTAAAAAAAATGCTCAAGCTGAGATCGAAACCATGATCTTTCAAAGATAAGTTGTGCGATGGTGTATTATCGACATTGACCTCGTTTCTTAAAGTTAAGTTTGTAATCAATGAGTTTAACGTTAAACAATAAAAAACATAAATAGTGGAAATTAGAGGGGGGGGCCATTACATAAACGTCCGCCGAATTTCGTACTTAAAATGTGTTTGTTTCTTTTTTGTGGGGGAAGGGGGTTCTTTATTTATAAATGTATTATAACGTATTTAATTATTTTCGAATTCAGCGATATTCGCCAAAAATCGTTCATTTCGGCAATCACGCATGTGCGTCTAGCGGTATTAGTTAGCGGTATAGAATAAAACAAGACGTTATTTCGATGACGTCTTCGTAAAGCCATAGATACCGGGTCTGCATCGTAACATACGGGTTTAGCGTTCATGTCCATCTTACGGATTGTTTTGTTGTTGTTTTTTTTTTAGTTTTAACATTTAATGTAATTTTTTACGTTCGCTTCTTTTTTTTCCTGTTTGTATTTCTTTTTTTTTTTTTTCATGCCCTTTTTCGTGTTTTTCCATTTTTATCAGTTTATTTTCTATTATTGAATTCAAGCAGTTATATTTGTTTCTTTTTTTCCTTTTTATTTGTTTTTTATTTCTTTTCATTTGTTTTATGATCGAGATGAAACCTTCATTGGCTTTTCGGGGTGTTTTTTTTTGTTTGTTTGTTTTCGGTTTCGTTTTTATTTTTATTTTGTTTTTTTTTTCCTACGGTGATACGTGACCTAATTGAAACCAAGTATTGCAGTAATTAATGAAAAAAATATCATAAATGATAAATACACGGAAGAAGTTTCGTTTCATTTCCTTAGAATAGGAGTCCATGCTTTCGTTGTTAAATAAATTTCTGCTTCTTAATAAAATTTTGAGACAAACTATTTTTAGTCGATGAAGGCCGGTAAGTAACCAGTCAACATTACCACAACTTCAACGGCTAAATGGATGTTTTTCTTTTTCTTTTCTTTTCACCTCTCTCCATCCGGGCTACCTACAGGGTCTAATTTTTTTCTTTTTTCCAATCGCTGCTATTTTGCATTTTTTTATTACGGCTGAGTGTTGCTCAATACCCTTACTACACCACCTCTCTGCACCCATTCTTGACATTCTGATAGCCGTTCTTACTATGAGGAGTTGAGGGTGTCTATTCCGAAAGCCGTTCGTAACATGAGGAAGTTTGAGGGTGTGGTGCAGTAGCAGCAGCAACAACAACACTTTACTTTTTACGAGGGGTGTGACACACTTCCACCGGGCAACGCCGGTTAACGAGTACTGCTAGTGTATGTATAAACATACCATCGTCGTATTTTGGAAACTTACGAATATGAAGTAAATAATGATTTTCAAAATGTAGTTTCATTTTTAAAAGTTTTGTAATTTTAACTTCTGCTTTCTGTTTATCGGAAGTCATGTCGGTGGATAGCAAAGAAAAGTCTCTTGTAATTAATGTTTACGTAATCGTTTCCAATTTCTTTATACTTGAAAATTTTACAATTTTTAAACAGGGTTTACTTTATAAGTATATTATCAAATAAAATACGTTAAATAAAAAATATTTAGATGTTTCTTTTATATTATAAATAAACTATTAAATTTGTAATCAAAATTCGAGAATACTTGCTTTAATCTAATTTATTATTATTAATTTAATCCCCCTCTCAGTACAGGCCAATAAGTCTCCTGTGCGTCATGAGTAAGTTGCTGGAATCTGTGTTAAATAGAGAAGTAATCAACCATCTCAGCAAAAATAACCTTCTTAGTGACACACAATATGGTTTCCGTTCTGCTAGATCTACAGCAGATGTGCTTACAGTTATATCTCATAGGATAAGAAAATCTCTCGACAGAGGCAACTTTTCTAGGGCAATTGCTCTTGACATATCAAACGCCTTTGATAGGTATGGCATAAAGGTTTACTTCACAAGATCTCTAGCTATGGTATAGATGGAAATGTCTTCTCAATTATTAAATCATTTCTCTCTGATAGGTTCATAAGAGTAGTAGTTGATGCGCAAAAATCAGAAGCTCACAGTATTAATGCTGGAGTTCCTCAGGGGTTCATCCTGGGCCCAACTCTTTTCCTGATCTACACTAATGATCTTCCAAATCACATCCTTGCATCATTCGTAGACATTTTTGCTGACGACACTACCATCTATGGTAGCACATCTAAGACAGTAAACGACCAAGTTCTCTCCGATTCTCTCTCCTCTGATCTTGAGCACGTTGTACAATGGGGAAAGGAGTGGCTGGTTACTTTTAATGCATCTAAAACCAAGCTTCTATCTTTACATCATCAACGTTCTGATCCCCATCTGGCATCAATTAAAATGAATGGCTCTCGTCTTGGGGAGGCCTCAAGTTTTGACAGGCTTCTGGGCTTGACCTTTACTCCTGATCTTAAATGGAATACGTACATCAAATCTGTTGCCAAGGCCGCTGGAAAAATGGTGGGATCTTTCTATCGATCCAGTAGATATCTCACTGCTGATACAATTCTCTATCTATATAAGAGCCAGATACGTCCAAGGATGGAATACTATTGCCACATATGGGCAGGAGCTGCTAGAAAAGACTTGTCCTGCCTTGATAGGGTTTAAAATATACTTCGTGGCCTGGTGGGAGATGTCCTTTTCTCTTTGCTGCAACCTCTACCTCACAGAAGAGATGTTGCGAGTTTGTCTCTGCTTTATCGTTATTTTCATGGAAAGTGTTCGACTGAGCTTCAATCTATGGTCCCCCCTCGCCAAACTTTCACAAGAAACACTAGACTAGCTGAAAACACTATCAATAATTTTCCCCACTCTTTATCTGTACCTAAACCTAAACATAGCTTCCATGATCAAAGCTTCTTTCTTAGAACTGCACGCCTGTGGAATTGTCTTCCGTTTTCCTGATTTCCAGCTGTCTATAATATGGTTGTCTTCAAGTCCAACGTGAACAAATTTCTGATGAGCCGTTCCACTTAAGTTAACAAATTTACCGAACTTCCATTACTATCGATTACTATATTGTCCTTTTGACTACTGTACTCTCTTTAACCCTTATCCTTGAGTGGCCTATCGGCCTTGATAAGTGGTGACGCCTATGTAAAAAAAAAGTTTAATTTTTCCTTTTATTTCAGTTTTTATTTTTGTTTTTTTTTTGTTTTTGCTAAAATAAACTTTAATGTTTATTTTTATTACATATACACTATTTCATTGCTTTGTTTATATCAATTAAAAACATTTCAAGACAAAGACTGTATTTCATGTAAACTTTTTTTTTTATACACAGTGATCACCACTTATCAAGGCCCGGAAGCCACTCAGGGATAAGGGTTATTGCAAGTACATTACGTTAGTGTGGAGATTTGATGAAGTGTTTACTTAAGGGGGCGGTTCATTAGGAATTTGTTAACATTGGACTTGAACACATCCAAGTTGTAGTCCGGTGGGAAGCAGGCAGACGGAACAGAGTTCCACAGGCGTGCAGTTCTTAGAAAGAAGCTTTGTTCATGGAATCCACGTTTTGATTTAGGCACAGATAAAGAGTGGGGGAAATTTTTCACAGTGGATTCGGCTAGACGGGTGTTTTTCGTGAAAGATTGGCGATATATATATATATATATATAGTATTTATTATATGAAACCATTTTTAAAAACATTTCATACTAAAGACTAAAAGCATATTTTGATTGCGACTTATTTCATCAAAAGTAAAACTATTCTGAGGAAGAAGTATTTCAAAGTAAAAGTTATTTTATGTAAACTATGAAACTGGAATTGTATATAAACATTAATCAGAAGCACAATTTGTCATACACCGGTATGACTTCCGCTAAACAAAAACATGGAAATCAAAATAACAGAAATTTTTTTTGTTTTTTTTTTGCTTTTTTTATCTAGCCAAAATTTCCTTACCATTAATATTGTTACAGTGTGAATCTGTTTTCAACCCAAGATAGAGTTCTATTTGTAGCTTGCCGATAAAATTCAAGTAATGAAATACGTTTAACGTTTAAACACTTGATTAGCAGATTCTAGAAAAGAAAATCAAAATAAGAGTTTTATGTTAATGTTCTTCAGAGTTAAAAAAAACTGTTTTGATATGTTTGAAGTTAGATGTAAAAATCTTTATTTATATACGAAATTGAGACTTGTGTTATTACCGTGCTAGAAAGCTACTTACGCCTGGGAGTATTCTGTACCTCTACAAGGCAACCAATCGCCCATGTATGGAGTATTGTTGTCACATTTGGGCTGGTGCCTTTGCTACTAGTTTCTTGCTCCTGGACAGGGTTCAAAAGATAGTTGCCAACCTAATAGGTCCCGAACTGTCAGCTAGGCTTCAGCCTCTGTCACATCGACGAAATGTTGCATCCCTCTGCCTGTTTTACAAGTATTTTAATGGTGGATGCTCCGACGAGCTATAAGTCCTTGTACCTCCTCAACGTAAATACCTCCCACGAACCTGACAAGCAGCAAAGTCCCACCTCTACAGAGATGTAACAAAGTCTTCTACTCTAATCGTTTGTACCTCAGAACTGCTAGACTTTGAAATTCCTTTCCAGGTTCCTGTTTCCCTGACTGTACTGACATGCAGAGTTTCAAGTAATGTAAACAGACATCTTTCTGCTCACTCTCTACATAGTATCCCTACAATTTATATCTCATATAGTAGCCCCCCCACGTCAAAGTGGTAGTGTTCCGTGTTTAGGGTGATATGCAAATTAAAAATATATATTAAAAAAAAGAACAGTTTTAATGTGTTTTATAATTGTAGCACAATGGTGGGCTCCTTTATTCAATTTTTATCATGTCTATTTCATAATAAAATTCGATATTTTTGTAAATTCAATTAGCTTTGTTTTTGTTTTAGCAAATTTGAGTTCAAGGAAACCACATCAGTAAAGCGTCGGATAAATCAGTCACGTTTTGAAATGTTGGTGACCGATTTTTTTTTTTTTTTTTCAAAATATTTATTTCGCGCGGATTTCTGTTGACTTATATTCTTACCATCTAAGACAGCACCTAGTGTGTAACGTTATCTCCAGGAAAACAATTTTAGGTATTAATTTCGATCAGGCAGTTTTTATCGAAAGCTTGTCTTGGCAATTAACGAGGGCGGGAATCTAATTTTAAAATGAACAATCACTGACAGCGATAATTTCCTATATTATTAAATCTATGCATTAATATCATAGTGCAACCGCTTCTCGTGTGTACGTATATGTGTGCGTAACATCTCTATTTAGCTTCGTATTATTTAGATTCTTCGGAATACTGTTGAGTGTCATTTTCCGAGCTTCTTGGGGTGTATCATGTCGAACTCAATAATGTTTCGCTGAACTCGGGAATTGGGACGGAATTTCTAACGGAACCCTTTATTTATTTCACGGGGGTAGCATGTGTAAAACAATAACCCTCTTTGGGTTTAACCGGCTTCCTTCGAAAGAAGAAGTTCCATGGGAGTATGAAAATCACAAGCGGTCCCCAGTCGCATGCATATTCCCGTTAGGGGAAATGACGACGTTAGGTTTTTGCAACTCTTGCGGGGAGGTGTTGACGTCCTCCTACATACAGTGCCTGGAATTCCCAAATTGGTTACCCATTTTAGTAATAACCAGGTTCAACCTTGCTTAACTTCGGTGATCTGACGGGAACCGGTTTGTTAATGTGATTATGCCGGGGGGAAGCATACTCTCGTTCCGTCAGCCATGAATGGATAGAGGTCCTAAGTAATTCGCAATTGTATTTGTTGCGAAGTGTTTAGAATACTTGGAAAAACCAACTGTAAAATTGATATTATCCTGAAGGTCGAACGTTCAATTCTCAGTGTGGACGAACAACAAATACAATTGTGCATTACTTAGGACCTCTATCTGATCATGGCTGATGGAAGGAAAGCATGCTACCGAAGTGTTTGACAAACATTTCCAAGTTCGACAATATACACCTGAAGTAAGGTCAGAGGTTATATCGACCGAAACGTTGTGAAAATAACATTCAAGATGAGAACAGTAGTCTGTAGAATCCAAATGAGAGGTTGAAACCCAATTACAGGAGACGACACCGGACATATTCTTTCTAAGTGAAACTTGAATAGGGCCGACCACTTCCCTAGATGAGTTCATAATTAACGGATACTCTAACTTAACATCTAAATCTGACCCCCCAAGATCGCCATGGGCATGGAATATGTGCCTACATTATAGATGGCGTCCCATGTGGCAGGGATATCTCTAGAGAAGATCCTAATTTACATATATGTGCTTCCGGGTTGCACTTGCTTACACCACTGCATTTATATTTGCACTCTATCGGCCCCACAACAACGGAGTTACTATCTTTAAGAGTATATCTGAGAAAATAGACCACATCCTGTCTGCACACCCCACGGCTAACATCTACATATGTGGTGACTTCAACGTCCATAACGTGGAATGGCTGACCCATTCAAATAAGACGGACGATGAGGGGAGGTTTTGTCATGATTTTGCCATTGCTTATGACCTCACTCAGATTGTTTGCGAGCCCACCCGTGTGCCCGATACTACAGGTCAATATGCAAGCCTCCTAGACCTTTTTCTCTCAACTTCCCTTGAGCTATGTACATGTTCCATTCTTTCTCCTCTATGATCATCTGACCACTCCGTCGTATCAGTTAAGATAAAAATGAAATGTAATAAGTCTCCAGACGTACCCCTCCACCGTACTGTATACCGATACTCCATGGCTGACTGGGATAGCTTCCGTACATTTATATCTGATCTACTTCTGCACTCCATGTTTAAAAAGGATGTGTCCTCTATAGTATCCGACCTGACCGAATGGTAAATTGTAGGCATAGACCAATTCATACCATATAAAAAATTCCAACAAAAACCTAACAGCCAGCCATGGTTCTCTCCAGAATGTGCTGCTGCCATCGCGCACAGAAATCACTTTTTCCATAGCTACCAACTTAATAGATGCACTGAGACTAAAGCTGCTTTCAGGAACGCCAGCAACCACTGCAAAAGAGTAATAAAAAATACAAGAGAGCTATATGCCGAGTTTGTTAAATCCAAAGTAGCTGAGCAACGGCTTGGTTCCCACCAGCTTTGGCAAATAACAAAAAGGATCCTGAACAGAAATGTGCGTTCTATCCCAACCATTATCAACGGACCAGAGGTCATCTCCTCAGCTTCAGACAAGGCCAAACTATTTGCCAAAAACTTTGCAGCTAATTCTACCCTATGCGACGAAGGCCATCAACCCCCATATTTCCTCCTATAATACAGAACACGTTAGGTAACATACAAATATCTGTGCATGAAGTCACTAAGTTAATCAAGAACCTAGATTCCAGTAAAGCTACTGGCCCTGGCGGCATCCCAATTATAGTGTTAAAAATGCTTCAACCAGAACTTGCTCCCATACTTACGAAACTGTTTAAGCGTTGCCTTAAGGATAAGTGCTTTCCAACACCTTGGAAAATCTCATCAGTATGCCTGTATTTAAGAACTCAGGTGATAAGTCATCTCCCTCTCAGTACAGACCAATAATTCTCCTGTGTGTAATGAGTAAGTTGGTGGAATCCATATTAAATAGAGAAATAGTCAACCACCTCAGCAGAAATAACCTTCTTAGTGACAAGCAATATGGTTTCCGTTCTGCAAGATCTACCGCAGATGTGCTAACGGTTATATCTCATAGGATTAGTGAATCTCTTGACAAAGTCTTTCTTTCCAGGGCAATTGCTCTTGACATATCAAATGCCTTCGACAAAGTATGGCATAAAGGCCTACTTCACAAGATCTCCAGCTACGGTATAACTGGAAATATTCTCTCTATCATTAAATCATTTCTATCTGATAGGCTCATAAGAGTAGTGGTCGATGGACAAAAATCAGAGGCCTGCAGTATTAATGCTGGAGTCCCTCAGGGGTCAATCCTGGGCCCAACTCTCTTCCTGATCTACATCAATGATCTCCCTAAACAAATACTTAAATCATTCGTTGACATCTATGCTGATGACACGACCATCTACAGCAACACATCAAAGGCCGTAAGTGACAAAGCTCTCTCTGATTCTCTCTCCTCTGATCTCGAACAAGTGATTCAGTGGAGGAAGATGTGGCTAGTTACCTTTAATGCATCTAAAACCAAACTCCTATCTTTACATCATCAACGCTCTGATCCCTATCTGGCATCAATTGAAATGGATGGCTCTCGTTTAGGAGAAGCCCCATGTTTTGACAAGCTTCTGGTCTTGACCTTCACTCCTGATCTGAAATGGAACACGTACATCGAGTCTGTTGCCAAGGTCGCTGGAAAAACGGTGGGATCCTTCTACCGCTCCAGAAGATATCTCACTACTGATGTAATTTTCTATCTATATAAAAGCCAAGTACGTCCAAGGATGGAATACTGCTGCCATATCTGGGCAGGAGCTGCTAAAAACAGCCTATCCTGCCTTGACAGAGTACAAAATAGACTTCGTGGCTTAGTGGGGGATGCCCTTTTCTCTTCCCTGCAACCTCTCTCCCACAGAAGAAACGTTGGAAGCCTATGTTTGTTTTATCGTTATTTCCATGGCAGGTGCTCGTCTGAACTCCAATCTCTGGTCCCCCCCTCACCAATATTTTACAAAAAACACCCGTCTAGCTGAATCCACTGTCAAAAACTTTCCCCACTCTTTATCTATGCCTAAATCAAAACGTAGATTCCATGACCAAAGCTTTTTTCTTAGAACTGCACGCCTGTGGAACTCTGTTCCGTCTGCCTGCTTCCCTCCTGACTACAACTTGAATGTCTTCACGTCCAACGTAAACAAATTCCTGATGAACCGCCCCCTTAAGTAGACACTTTAAATATCCACACTCACGTACTGTACTTACAATAACCCTTATCCCCGAGTGGCCATTGGGCCTTGATAAGTGGCGACGACCTTGTAAAAAAAAAAGAATAACCAATCCTCATCTAAAGAAAATTCAGAAATTGATTTGTGTGTGTGTGTGTGTGTGTGTGTGTGTGTGTGTGTGTGTGTGTGTGTGTGTGTGTGACACCGTCGTGTAACGTAAAAATAAGAACCCTCAAACCTTTTCCGTCACTAGCTGTTAGTTTCCACCGATTTTCTTCTCGGTCTGATTTACTCTCACCCGGCTTTGCCTACAATTTCCCCGATCTCTCTCAGGGAACGTCCGAACCGCCAACTGTTCCAAATTAAAAACTTTCCTCAATTGTCGCAAGCTCAAAACTGCCCCTAAGTTGTCCCTAGCAGTCGTAATCTATCGCAAAATTCATTCCCCTTTTAAAACTGCCCGAAAACGTACTCTAAATATATTAACGTCTATTGTTCGATCTTTTCTCTCAGTCACTACCACACCTTGATTAACAATCCTATTTTAACTACTTTTGTGTTCCTTTGTGAACAATTTCTATTTTTCTGTTTTCTATACTTTTGTTCTGTCGATCAACTTTTTCACTTCGCAACATCGATAGAAGCAGAGTAGCATATTATCATTCTTATCAACGGTATTAATTGAATGATTAATGAAATAATAAATGCAAATATTACGTCAAATATAATTGACTTTTATCCTATTTTTTAATTTTCGGTTTCTTAGAAAATTAGCGATTTTTATCTTTTCTAAATAGTGTTAAAAAAAAAAGTGTAGCAGTACTTCGGAACATCGAAATTTTAAAAGAATTATTTAAATTTTACAGAGAATCAGAAAAACATCGATATCCTCGGTTTCAAATCCAATACAGGCAGTTTGTAGTATTAGACTCTCTTCAGCCTCCGTTTTTTATCTGTTCGGTCTGGATATAAACTGGTCTCCTTGTACGGAATTTGAAACCGGCGTTACCAATGTTGTTCTGATCTTCTATCAACATTTAAATAAATATTATGCTCCGATTGATTTTTTTCTTTCTACTTGAACATTTTGCTGAGATTCTTCCTACAAACACCGCACAGTTATGTATATATATACTAGCAAAAGTACTCGTCGTTGACTGGGTTCAAAAACAGCCTACAGAAAATGGACTCAGATTTATGAAAGTATGATAGATTATGAAAAGGAAGGGATCTAAAGAACTAGCTTCGAATTTGGGGGTATCAAAACCAAAGCAAAATATGATGAAAGTAAAAATAAAATAGATAGACCCCTTAATTTATTATACCATAGCTGTTCACACTGAAACACTTATATTCTGTGGATCTATATTAAAAAACCTTGTTAAACTTTGTGACATATTTCCATTCTATGGAGGTCAGGCGAAAACAAACACCCCATAATTTTATTATACCATATTTCTTCAAACTGAAACATAATTATCAAAGTATACTTACGCAGATAGATATGAAAAATCTTTATTAAAGTTTGTGCCTATTTCCATTCTATGGAGGCCAGGCGCGAACGCAGACCCCACAATTTTATTATACCATCCCTATTGAAACATATTTATCAAAGTATTATTATGTACATCTATATCAAAAACACTTGTAAACGTTTTTTTTTTTAATTTTTAAATTTTTTATTTCCATATTTTGTGGACCAGGCGCGAACGCAGACGATACAATTTTAATGAACCACCATTCTGCCAGATCTAACATACCCATTCTTGTGTCTCGATACATCTTGTATCATTATATGTAATCAGTTTTTAAAATAGTCAACCATATAGGAGCCTATTCGTGACCAGACACACACACACATACACACTCACAGAGAAATTCAGCTTTATATTATAAAAAATAATATATATATATATATATATATATATATATATATATATATATATATATATATAGACGATATTGTTTAAAAGCTTACGAACTAAGCATTTATATAAGAAATATCGCATTAAAAGTTCACTAGTTACTAGTAAGTGGCTGATAGTTTTTATTTGATTTACATAAACATTAATATGTCGCTACACATTCATGAACATGTTTTCGTTAGCCAGTTACTAGTAGCGATATTGCTTATACATTTAGAATAATCTTTTTGTAGGTTTCCGACTAGGTGTGTCAGAAACTGACCTTACGAATGCGTGAAAAAATATTGAATAATTCGACCCCCTGTCTTTCCAAGCTTATAACTACTCGAAAAATGTAATTCAACCCCTAATTTTTTATTTTAATTAGAGGAGCAAGAACCAAGGTTCCATTAAAAAAAAAAAAAAGTGGTTTAAAAAAAAAAGTTTTAAACTTCGGACTTTACAGGTAAATTTCTAAAAAACACGTCCTTTTTGTTTTAAATTTGAATATATTATTTATTGATCTTTTATCTTCAATTTATGATATATAAAACTTTGGTGAGTAAATTAATTATTTACTTTTTAATAGACATTTCAAAATGGGGGGGGCGCGAATTAAAAAAAAGTTTGTCTAAAATATTATATTCGGTTTATTGGAAACAGCATAACATTTTACATTGACCCTGAAAATATCGTAAAAATTGAATGAATAGAAAAATTTTGATAGCTTTTTAAAGTTTAAAAATTAAAAAATATTTAACTCGTAAAATTCCATTGATTTCATTACGTAAAATGGGTGCATGGACGCTGGCCGGCACTTTGTAAACACTGTTTTTTTAATAAAATAAAAAGTAATATTTCTATTACTTTTATGCAACTTTAATAGTTTATTTTGGAAGTATAATCCATAAAAGAGAAATTACGAGTTTTTTATATTTTATTCGCAGTTTCGTGTTAGGGGTGTCAAAAATTCTCCAAAGATTCTGATACACCTAGTTTCCGACTACTTTTTTTATTGTATTCCAAAGACTAAAGTTAATTCCCATCGGAAAAAAAAAATTTACATGTGAAAAAAAAATGTTATGAAAAATGTTTTCACGGCGAGCTTAATCATTTCAGCTAAATTTTGAAAGTTGAATAAATTCATTGTAAAAATCCTTTGAAAGATAAATATTAGTTTTCTGGGTTTATTTCACAGATAATTAGTAAAGTAAAGCCCTAAGATATTGAATTAAATAATAAAAAAACACCTTGTTTGTACAAAAAATATCTTAATTAGCCACCAAACTCCACGGATTCTGCCTTTCGTAAAATCGTAACAAACGGATGTTTTGTAAACATCGATTATATGGAAGCCCTCAATCTGAGACAGTCGAAAAATTATCTGATACTGGCGTCAAGTAATTAAAAGGAGTCAGCCGGTGCTGGTTTTCTATTTTCCTAGACGTGCATCTTTACATTCCTATTCTGAACGTTTGTATAATGTTTACCATTTTTTAATTCAATTATTTTTCCACGTTCCTGTTTCTAAATTATTTTTTTATTTTTATTTTTCAAGATTACGTAAAATTATGTTACGCCGAAAGTTTCACAGTCATGCAAGCTAGGAAAATATTTGAATTTTACATATATAAATTATGCGAAACCTGTAATTAGAAAAAACAAGTAGAAATATTTTTTGCAATTAAAAATATTTTGTGTGAAAATATTAAATAAACAATGCTTTATTTAATGATAATATCGGTAGTTCGAGAAATTAATTTTTCTTCGAGTTATATCGAATTCATTAATGCGGACTTTAGGTTTTTTTTCGTAATGTTCCTGTAAAAATTATATTTTAATTGTTATAATTTATAATGCTTTAATTTCATAAAAAAAAGTACAAATAAATTCATGCATTTTTTTTCTGCAGAAAACCATAACTTAATTAAGGTATATGTATTTTTTGTTTAACCGAAATAATACATATCCACTAAGAATTATTTTTTTTAAAAGATGGGTTTAATATATTCCGTGATTATTATTTGATAAATACTCAAAATTTCATTATAATTGGTTAATTTCCTGACTTTTGGTGAATTTTTAAGTAAAGGGAGGGGTCAAAATGTTTATACATATTGAGCGTCGACATTCATTTTGCACGTACCTAGCTTAGTCCGTAAGAAGGTTACGAACTAAGCTTCTCAGCAATCTCGCCTTAAAAGGTATCTAGTTACGGGTAACTGGCTGGCCGAAAAGTGCTCATGAATGTGTAGCGACATATTTATGCTTATGTAAAACAAAAAATATCAATGATATAATAATAATAATAATAATAATAATAATAATAATAATGATTGCATTCCTGAAGAGAGAAAAGAAAGGCGACGTGCTGAAAATATCAATCTTGTTCCAAAGGGGATAACTCTAATTTGTTGTTCAATGGGAGATAACCCAATTTTGCTGGTTTCTCTATAAAAATCATGAAAGTTAGCTACCTTTACAACTATAGCTGAAAGGAAAGTATTATTCGTGTTAGTATATATATATATATATATATATATATATATATATATATATATAAAGCTGAACGTCTGTGTGTGTGTGTGTGTGTGTGTGTGTGTGTGTGTGTGTGTGTGTGTGTGTGTGTGTGTGTGTGTGTGTGTGTGTGTGCGCGTGTGCGGTCACGAATAGGTTCCTAAATGGTTGTGGTTGACTATTATTGAAAACTGATAACATATAATGATAGAAGATGTATCGAGACACAAGAATGGGTATGTTTGATCTGACAGAATGGTGGTTCATTAAAATTGTGGGGTCTGCGTTCGCGCCTGGTCCACAAAGTATGGAAATAAAAAATTTAAAAATAAAAAAAAAAAACGTTTACAAGTGTTTTTGATATAGATGTACATAATAATACTTTGATAAGTATGTTTCAACTTAAATAGGGATGGTATAATAAAATTGTGGGGTTTGCGTTCGCGCCTGGTCTCCATAGAATGGATATAGGCACAAACTTTAATAAAGACTGCGTAAGTATACTTTAATAATTCTGTTTCAGTTTGAAGAAATATGGTATAATAAAATTATGGGGTGTTCGTTTGCGCCTGACCTCCATAGAATGGAAATATGTCACAAAGTTTAACAAGGTTTTTTAATATAGATCCACAGAATATTGTGATAAGTGTTTCAGTGTGAACAGGTATGGTATAATAAATTATGGTGTTTATCTATTTAATTTTTACTTTCATCATATTTTGTTTTGGTTTTGATACCCCCAAATTCGAAGTTATCTCTTTACAACCCTTCCTTTTCATAACCTATCATACTTTCATAAATCAGAATCCATTTTCAGTAGGCTGTTTTTTAACCCAGTCAACGACGGGTACTTTTGCTAGTATATATATATATATATATATATATATATATATATATATATATATATATATATATATATATATGCAAGGACGTTCCCAAAGCAATGCCTCCTATTTTTATTCTGCTAGAGGGATTGAAAGTTGCATCGTTATGATGATTGAACTTATGCATTCATGACCTAAAAGTTTAATCTCTCTATTATTGACGGTATGAGACTCTAAGAAATCATGGACATGCAGAAAAAATTGAACGGATTAGCATTTACCGACGCCTGTTGAACATTCAAGAAGGCGATGTAGTTGTTGTCTGCACAGTTAAGAGATGTGTTCAGCGATTTAAGATTGGGGACAGAGATGTGTGTGAAAAAGCGTACTCCGGACTTTTACGACTGAGTTGGAGAATGTGATGACTATGTAGAAAAATAAATTCTGGAGCACAAAAGGTCGCCTGCTATAATGGTACAAATCTTGTTTTCGTGGCTCTTCAACTGAAAGACAAAGCAACACAATTTTCATTTCACATTTAAAGTTTAAACATATTTTACTCAAAGAATTCTATGGCTGGATTTAATGGCGATTCTGGATTTAAACTTTAATAGTATAAACAAAACATTTAACAACAAAATTAAAAATTTTTTGATTACGCCTTAAAACTAAGGTATTTAATTACCGCCCCGTACAGAACCGCACTACTTCTAGACAGATTCAAACGACTTTCTCCAAAGGAGGAAATTTTATGGAGTATGGAATTCAGAAGCGCTCACCAGTCGCATGTACATCCTCATCAGGAGAGATGATGACGTTAGGTTTTTGCTGCTCTTGCAGGAAGGTGTCGATGTTCTCCTACATACAGCGCCTGGTACTGCCAGGGTCGACGTTGTTTAACTTCGGTGTGTCAACGTGATTAAACTGTATTTAATTACTTAATACGAATAATCGTTTATTCACTTAAAGATGTTCCAGTTTAACGTAAGTAAAAAATACAAAAAATGCAGAACAATATTTATGATGTACGTACACGTCATGGAATAAGAACGTAATATTAAAAAAAAATCACTTAAATTAGTCAAGGATTTTTCTTGTTTCACTTTTTGTTTTACTTTGTTTGGTTTTGCTTTTGTTTTTTACTAATAAAATAAAAAATTATGAAAAAGCAAGACGTCGTATTTTGATCTGCCATGTTTAATAAATAACAAAGGAGACAACTTTATTAAAACTACCGAGATCAAAATCAGCCTTGTAATGGCTACGAGTTACTACTTAAATCGCTAAAAACTTTAAAAGAAAGCTTTTTTCTATATCTTGATATTAACACTCTCCATTGAATTACCACCCTCCTTCAAAATGAGGTTCCATATATATTGGGGGAGGGGGTTAACTATGTGTAATTACCCTGGAAAACTTGTCGAAAAGTAAAAAGACAACAATTATTTTAAAATTCACATGAAAGGGATCAATTTGGTATCTAAATTTAATCCAAATTGAAGCGGTCCTGGATATGACCTTAAACTATATCCGATGGTGAGACCCCAGCTTGCGGGCTTTGGGGAGTGTGGAGCCACCCTTTAAATACCATTGCTCCCAGGTCCACTCTGACCCGGAGTGGTAGTACCTGTTAGGGTCCCAACTATGGTTTAAATAGAAACCAACTTAAAAAAAACAAATGTACTCTATTAAAAAATTGTTCTTCAAAACCACTGGATTCGGCATTAAATAACCTGAAAAGAGTTGATATGTCGTAAGCCAACCAACTAACCAAATTGAAGCCAACGTACGAATAAAGCAAAGAGTAAACTTAATCAAATTCAAAAACGTTGAGAATACTGGAAATTATATCTTTGAACAGCGTTCATTCTTTGCTGAAACGTTCGAAATAGTTTACGTGAAATTTTGCAATCGTTTGGCAAAAGAAAAAAAAACTTGTCCTTTTTTAAACGCACGTACATTCATCCCAACCGATATCAATATTAGGAGCAATATATAGAATTATTTCCACAGCCAAACACGATCACAACTCACAAGAGCCATGAAAGCCACAAACCGGAAGATTCGAGTTTCACCCTCATTTGGGCTCATCAGTTAGACACATCCGGACTCAGGATTTGAAACCCGAGCCTTTTGCATGCGAGGAAGCCCTCTAACAACTGAGCAAACGCGCCGAACACAGGAAAGTCTAATTAACTATGATAGATTAAGCAAACCGCAACGAAATCCAACAGCGGAAGGAACCTACTTTCGTCTCGAACAAGGGATGTGATCATCACAATCAGCCTTAATCCAAGTCTGGGAATCTCTGCCGTTTAGGGGTGGGATTTTGCTGCTTGTCTGGTTTATCGGAGATATTTACGTCTAGGGGGTACAAGGGCTTGTAGTTATTCAAAGCAGCTACCATTAAAATATATGTAAAACCCACAGAGGGATGCAATATTTCGCCGATGGGCCAGTGTGGGATCTATTAGGTTAGCGGTCTCATAAAACAAAAGTTAGTGAATAAATATCTGTCGGACGAAATTATTTCAAGTGTTATGAGAAGGGACAAAACAAATAGTCACTCAATCAACAACCGAAATTAATTTTACACTGAATTTGGAAATTAATTCGTGACTCGATTTTCATAACATTTTTTATCCTTTCCTGTTCTAAATAAATATGTTCTTTTCTTTCTTTTCTTTAATAGACGGTTTTTTGTTCATCCCAAACAAAGCATATTACCACTGAAGCTTATATAACCCAGCTACTGACGCTGGATTAGCAGCAGCAGCCATTTGCAAATGACCGATATGACGTCATGGCAGAAATAAAACGGACACACGTGTTCGAGACACGAGAGTTTGGAGGAGGGGTATTTGAGGCGTGGCTGGTGTTCACAGAAGCACATCTTTGAGACGTGTTCAAAAAGTGGAGGATTCAAGACATGTTCTGTTGTTGCAAAGAAAAAAAGAGTACACAAAACCTCAGTTCACTGCAGCAGCGTCGTCCGTCGGTACTTTCCGTAGACTCGTTTTTACGTCGGCATAACCCAGAATGATAGTTCACTGGTATCGGATCCAGTCTCGCTCTCACTGCTGAGTGCCAGCTGTCCTTGTGATGTTGATCAAAGGTCTTTGATGTGACGGGGCACCCCGTCAACCCTGTAATGTAATCCCCCATTGAGGAGCGTTAGAACTATGCTGAAGTAGCTTTTTATTCCCTGGTGACGCCAGATAACCCAAGGATTTAAGATAAAGAAGAGAGAAAGTGACAATTTTGACAACATTCGACAAGTGCGCGCCGCAAAGCGACAAGAGAGGAAGAGGAGAACAAGACAGGCAAGTAAGCGAAACTTTTTTCTTTCTGTTGTCTGTGCAATTTGACCTAGAAAGAGAGAGAGAGAGAGTTAGAAGGATCATAGAGTGAGAGAGGCCGTAAGATAGCGTGATTTGGCTGTCGCTGTGAAATTAACAAATAGTCGTGTGTGCTTCCAACCTCATAGCAGTAATATCAGTGAATTGATGATAGCAAGGGGTGATTTATTTTGCAGGTACAAGCGAAGGTTTTTTTAAACTGGGCCAATCGCTGTTGGATAGACTTTTCCTTTCTGGGATTGAGTTATATAAAAAAAATTTTGCTGAATTAAAAGGCCTGAGAGAGGGAGGAGAAAGAAGGTGGAAAAGGTTTTTATTGTTTTTGCTTAAGGTTATTTTTGTGAGTGTCTAATTGTTTTTTTTTTATTATTATTATTCTGTTGTTTATATTGGGTTAAAGTCTAAAGAGGAAGTTCTTATTTTTTTTATTGTTGTTGTTGTTGTTGTTGTTGTTGTTGTTGTTGTTGTTGTTGTTGTTGTTTAAACGATTAATTGGGCATAGAGAAGTAATCAATATTGAGGGGATAGTTGGATGAATTGTGAGAATGTCTAGCTAAGACGTAGAAGGGATTCCGAGATGCAGGCATTATAACTACAAGGAGGGGTCGCGTCTGGAACGGTGGTGATGGTTACAGAGGTCATGGTGGAATTAATTTTTTTCAATGAAGGAGAGAAGGCCTTAGCAGCCCTCTCGACGATGGTGGGTGATGAAGATATCAAGAGACAACCCGGCAGCTGAGAAATCTCTGGAGGGCCGGAAGACTGACTTGATTCTGGTTGATGTCACCAGAGGTCAACGACAAAGGGTTCGAAGGACCTTGAGTGACATGCGGTCAAGATTAAATGAGAACTGTGGGAAAATGCCTTCCTCCTGGGGAACGAGAAATCAGAAATGGGATGATGTGTGGCCCCATGACCCACCCGATGTGAGATTAGAAGGAAAAATGAGTACCCTACCTCGAGAATAGCGTAATACAAGGGTAGAACTTTGTTCACTTATTTTAAAGTGACTATTCGTTGAGTTCGGTCAAGAGCGAGTAAGCTCTGATGATAATGATTGATGACTGTAATTGCATTACAATTTTTAATTGTGAGAGAAGAATTCCGATGATTGCGTTTAGCTGAAAACAAGAGTTTTTTTTTGTTTTTTTTTAAGTTTTTTTTTAAAGAAAAAAAGAAAACGAGAATACTATTTAAGTTCGTGAACTTTGACGAAACATTTTAACTGATATTGGCTGTGTATTTATGTAGCGATGTTGAACGCTGTGTTAAGAATTAAACTGTTCAGAGTTGTGTTTTTATGTATTCAAACGGGAAAAATTGGAGAGATTAATTAAATCTTGAGAGTTGAATTGATTTTTGAAAAGAAAAATTTTTGTACCTCAGCCTGGAAGGATTTCGCTTATTAAACTAAACAAATTTTAGTTGAGTTCAGTTGAGAATAATTAGAAGCAGTCATTTCGATGATTGAACTGACTTTTGGGGGAATTTTAAGTTTGCCTCAGTCAGGAAGGATTTCTTAAATTGTGAAATAAGGGTCAAAGAGGCCGCAAGACTGAATGAAAATAATTGGAAATAATTATCAACATCACTGAGTGAAGTGTGGTACACTCAATTGTGCGCGAAAAGTGATTTATTTTTTTTTAGATGGATTTTTCCATGTGAGTAAATCAGGTGCGTGATGTTCGCACCTGGAGATATTAATGGGAAAAGAAAAGATAGAATTTATCGTGCGATAACTAGGCGTTAACTGAGTCTCCTTGAGGGGCGCGACTTGCGGAGTCGTTAAGTATCACGCATTTTAGTAATTAATTTTTTTGTAATTAGTTGAAATGAATTACGGAGCAGTTAAATTGAAATTTAAGTTGGATGTTGGGAGTAAGAAGTTCGCCGATCCTTGCTAACTTCGTGGTGCATTTCTGGATACGGCTCCGTTCGGACATGCTGCATTTCTGGATATGGGTCCATTCGGACATGTTGCATTTCTGAATACGGGTCCATTCGAACATGCTGCCTGGGAGGACGCTGGAGGCGTGTGGATTACTCCCTGTAGTTTTTTTTTATTAATCGCCCCATCGGGAGACAGATTAATTATGCCGAAATTGAAGTCGTTGTCTGCACAAGCGTGTGTGCGTCGCACGGATTAAAGAAGTGTATTATGAGAACGTGTTTTGAAATATCGAAAGGAATTCGATAAATTAGGGGACGTACCTAGCTTCCTGTAGTTTTGTTTATTATTTTGACTATCCACGAGGCTACGGAGTAAGTTTAGTGAAACTGAATTGGTTCTTTAAACAGCCTGTGACAAAAAGGCGCTTAACTTTTTGTAAATAGTTGTGTACTGAGAGACGGAATTTTCCTCGCTTTGTTCGAGGGATGGACGTGATCAAGCTGGTGTATCTGTGGAGACCAGGAGAGATGGTCTGATTGCAGAACAGCGAGTGGTAGCTGGCAGAAGGAGGGAACTGTGTAACGTGACGTGGACAGAATCGCGAATTGTTAACCCTTGGTGGCCCTGAGCACCCCATTCGCTCTGCTTGTGGTTATGAAAAAAATAGCATTGATGAGCGCTCCGCCTGGAGGACGGTTGGGGAGATCGATGCCTGTCAGTCATAGCTGCGTTAATGAATACAAGAGATATTTGGGAAGTAGACTAATATATCCGAATATTAAACTCTTAGAAGATAAAACCTTAGTGTTTGTGCTTGAATTATCGAAGAGGATTCGATAGAACGAGGAACTAAATACAAGGTTTAGGAGTAGGATAATATATCCGAATATTAAACTCTTGGAGGATAAAACATTAGTGTTTGCGCTTGAATTATCGAAGAGGATTCAATATGAGGAACCAAATATAAGGTTTATCAAGTTGTAACCTAGTCACTGGACACACCCAAGTTAGGGTTGGTAGCCAGTTACAGAGTGGAGTCAGAATATGAGCTAATTGATGATGGCAAGAGACAGATTTATGCTGTTGAATCAGTGAGAGGCAGGAATATGCCTAAATAATGGTCTTGGAATTTGCCGGATTACAGAGTCCGTTGTATGTCACGGGAGATCATGAGTTGTGTGTGCTGGGATTATTTCAAGGGAATGAGAGAGTGGTAATAGCGTCTGCAGGATTGAAGTGGCAAGTGAAGGTCTTTTGCCACTGTTTATACGAGTAGCTGAAGGCACCTAGTTAGTATCCACGCAACAGAAGATGAAATTTTCTAAGGTATGCGGTAATACGGCTGCTGGGATAATCGAGGTGGGACCACCTTTAACTATGGTAGAACTGGACAGGGTTTGTGAAGCCCAGGGAAAGGGCATAGGATTACCTGCATATTATCAGGTTGAGGAACGGTATTTATTAAAAGCACCTGAGGTAGAGTGGGCGAATGACCGATTGACTAACCTCACCGACCTCTGGGATCCCCTAATCCATCATTCACCGCCACATACCCGATGTAGGCTACCAAAAACTATGGAAGGAGTAAGACGAATAGATTTGAGTGAATTACAGGCCCGATTAAACGGTCTGGAGATTACAGAAGCTAGGGATAGGCTTCATAAGGTAGTGATTACAGGAGCTGGAATGAGCACGCTAGTAACAATAATTGTGCTGTTGTTGGTGATTGCATGGTGCGTGAAGAGAGCGAAGATGAGGGGAAGGCAAGGTGATGAGCATCTCGAAGCCAATTGCATAGGTGGCAGGAGAGGGAGGGATCCTGGTTCGAGACCGCCTATGGTTCTGGAAGATGCGGCTGCTGGTGCTGACGCAAACGAGATGCAACCTGAAGACCTTTCTGATACTGAAATCCAGAGGAACTGAAGACGACTTGAAGATCTTTTCTTTTCTTTTCTCTCTGTTTTATTTAAGATTCTTGCAGGGCGTTGAGCTGAGAACCGTCGAAAGAAAGTCCCAACGATACCTTGAATGACCGTCTATTGAGATGAGAAGAAGTCCTCAGTGAAGAAAATCTTACAAGATGAAAGAAGACTTGAACTGTGAAATAAAAGGTGAAGGTTCAACTACAACTGCTTAAGGTGAGAAGATTCCCCTAGCTCAATAAAAAGTGGGTCCTTTGAGAACCCTGATTAGGGCTGCAACCCTGTGTTATACGAGACTGTGCTGTTGATAGCAGCGAAGTGAAAGAAAAAAAACTTGAAAAACTCTTGAAAATTGTGACTGTGACTCTGTGAAGAAAAAAAAATTGAACTATGATAAAATTGATGAAAAGAAATTGGAAAAAGGGGTATAACTCTTATAAGACTTGGAAAAAATGTCGAGTAATGTTATTTAAAAAAAAGAGGGGACAAAACTTTTAAACAAGATGAGATACTTGATGAATTTAATGAATTTTATAGAGTGACAATTTTTTAAATGATGATTATCTTATCTTTGAATTATTAATGTGAATTGAAAAAAAAAGAATATATAACCAAAGAAAAGAAAAATTGCATAAAAAAGAAATTATATTAGCCCTGGCGAACTTTGAACTTTTTACATTTTTGATGATTTTACTTTAAACTTTTACATTTTTGATGATTTTACGAACTTTTTTAATTAACTTTCTTACGAACTGTGAATGAGAAAGGGGGACAACCCTGCATAAAAAGGGTGGATATGGGATTGTGTATATGTTATCTTGTTGACGGATAATTTGAGGATAGAGAGAGGGGTCTGTGGAAAAAAAATCTGACGGTGTACTGAAAAAAGGGATGGAGTGGTGTGTTAAGGAATTAGATTCCATTGGTTCTACGAAGCAATATAGTCTAATGGGGCAAATGTAACGTAATTCCCCCATTGAGGAACGTTAGAACTATGCTGAAGTAGCTTTTTATTCCCGGGTGACGCCAGATAACCCAAGGATTTAAGATAGAGAAGATAAATATATATATTTTATTTCATGTCAAAATAGACATTGTTTGAAAACCAGAGAAATATATTTTTACGGCTAAAAGTTGACAACGGGAAATTTCACTTAGAACCTTGTCTGGCCTTAAATGAACTCAGGGTCGGATGTCAGAATTGACACTTAGCCTTGGAAATCGGGGAGAATGAGTAATTTAGATTTCAGTGTGGGAATTGTAACCACGCAAACCCCTAAAAGCTTTCGATTTCATGGCGAAATCTTATTGGCTGGAAGGATTTCCCATCCACATACCTTACTATATATAAGACTGTCGTGCGAAAATTAGCCAGAGTTGAGTCGCAGAGTGAGTGGAGAGTTTCAAAGCAGATGGTTTGTTGAATCTGAGAATTGTGACCCCTCCCAACCTCATCCATCCGTCGGTCGCTGTCTGTGAAGAGAGTTGAGACTTTGAAAAGAACTTACAAAATCTGAATGAGAATTGTAAAAACATTTTGTACATAATTTTGTGAAAATTAAGCTTCTGAAGATAGACTACAATTGTTTGCCTTTCTTCCTGCCTGCCGCTTCAATATTCGCTTTCAGCATACCAGATTTATGTAACAACCTCCGAGGAGTCTAGACAACACGTGCCGAGAATCCAGAGAAATAAGAGTCTTTAACCACCTTCTCAAGTGAGGCGTTACACCCGCACCTCAGTAACACGCCCGGTTCTGTAGCATGAGGTGCACTTGCTACGGGGGTTCTTAACCCAGATGACATCCCCCTCTTTGACACTCTCTCCTCACCTCCGGCTGGGGCAAGGGCTGGTCTCTACGCCTCTCACCCTGACGTGGTACCTGTGCAGTGCTTCGGCTGGCACGGTAGCGGGTGAAATGTCGTCCTTAGGGATGACGTTATACAAATAGACCACTTTAGGCACCATTCACCCCTTCATACCTGCAATGGCCTTGACGGTCCTGTGGTTTCTCTCAATAATTCGATTCCCGCTAAGCACATGGGGGCACCAAAATCGCAGACGTATACTCCAGCCGTCTGCAAACCGTTTGAACTGCTCGCTAACTAAGGTGGTGCCATTGTCGATCAGTATCTCAGAAGGGGGACCACACTCGAGGAAGACACTTTCCAGTTCACGGACTATGGCAGCCGAGTCCTGCCAGCAAAGGGGCCGCCACAATGCAAATCTAGATGGTCTGCAATCGATGAGCGTCAAAAAATGCCCGCCATTGTGATGAGTTATGTCCATTTTAAGCCTGTCCCAATTTCCTCTCACACTCAGTTTTTTCTTCTTCCACCGGACGGGTGCTGGGTCGATCAACCGGCAGATTTCACGTCCCTCTTTGACATATAGGAGTCGACCAGCCTAGCAGAGGAAAGGGTTCGGTTGACACCAGGGTGCCCTCTTTGGCAATGGACATTAGCAACATGGCCCGGGCTAAACTGATGCCCCATCACGGCGCAATTCACAGGTGCTGGTTCGTCCATTTCTTTTGGCAGATTCTGACAGGACTGCACCAGTGTCACATCTATGGCCAGGTGGAATGATATCGGTCAGAGTAGCAAGTTGTCTCCGTATTAGTATTTCAGCCGATGCTTTCATTGCCAACTGAGCTTTCCCACTCAAGGCATCAGTTATCCACCAATGCACACACATAGAGTCTGAAGCGCCAGATTTACCTCTTTGAGTGTAGTATCAAGTTCAGCCAAGTTTGCGTGCCCGACGTCATTTTCTGGCCGAAGTCAGCATCTTCTACGATAAATCCATCGACCATCGGAGCAATGCCAAGGGCGAGTGAGCTGGCATCCACCCAAACTGTAAACTTGCTCCTATCGATGCACTAGCTCCCTCGCACAGGGGCGTCCTCAGTCACTCTGGCCACAGCTTTCACTGGCATGCTTCGCAGGCGATATGGCGCACATCATCGTCCCATCCCATTGGCATGGAAGTCACATGTCGCTTTATGGCCGCCACCGCCACCCAGAACCACCCACAAACGGGGAAGTGGCCCACCAGTTTTCCGCAGACAGAAAAAATGCTCTGACGCGTGATGTTAGATGGAACTTCTGGGATGTCACCACCTCTTCACCAGCGGAGTCCGTCTGCACTGCCGCTCAAATGCAAGCCAAAAACTTTTGCTGCCTCTTGCAGGCGCTCTGGTTCTTAAGCTCTCAAAGTGTTCTTTCACCGCCTGGGCAGACATGAGGCTCTCGTTCACAAAAATGTTGTCAATATATGACAACGTCGCCTGTTGCATAGCTTCATCCTGACGCCGGATCGCCTGCATAATCGCTGTCATAATGTTCGGGGCCACGTTCAGGCCGAACTCCAGCCTGGTCTCAACCGTTTGGAACGGCCACAGCGATTTCTTGATGCGTATCTGCAGGTTCCGGATTGCTGTGTACGCTCCCTGCTGCTCCACTCCCTCAGTTTATGTGCGCAGATATCAGCATCCACCATGTGTGGGCTGACGTGTTTATTGAGTTCCCGGTAATCCATGACGGGTCGGACCTTCTGTTTATTCTCTTGCCTTACGGCCATCAGGGGGATCAGCCCCCTTGGTGGCCTGAGTTCATCCTTCAGCCAGCCATTATCCATCCAAACCTGGAATTCTGGCTCGTACTGCCTCCTGAGCCACATGGGAGGGGGATAGTCCGTCAGCCGAGTCCGCAAGGACACTGGTGGCTGGTCGCCCGACCACTTCCAGAACAGTCCACGCGTTTGTGCCCTTGTCGTATTCCGCGTGGAAGTCAGGTTCATCAAGAGTGATTGCCGCGCAAACCTGTTCCTTGTGTTGAGAAAATTTCACATCACCGGCTCCGTCCATGGTGATTCCACACAGCTGTGTAATAGTATCCATTCCAAGGAGAAGCTCGTATTCAAGAAGCTCCCTGTCCACCACCAACACCTTCACAGCCACCAGGGGGGAGGGACCATCGCCAACGCTTATATAGACAACCCTAACCCACAACACACCAGCGAGCCTCTGCCAATGGTTAATACTGGAACCTTCTGTTTCGTCCATGTGGTGCAACATTTCTTGTGTATGAGGGTTTGGGTGCATCCGGTGTCAATCAGCGCTGAGCGCCTACACCCATCAACTCGCAGGAAGCGCCTTTTTCGGTGTTGTTTTGGAAAGGGTGCTGGCACCACGGCTTCCTCCCCTTGCCTTTTTTCCAAACAGTTCAGTGCTACATGGCCTGACTTGTCGCATCATGATAGCATCCTCGTTTCCATGCTCCATAGTCTGGGGTGTGCTTCACACCGCTTCTGCAGTCTCTGGTTGGGGCCACTACATTTGTAGTACCGTGGGCTCTCTGTAAGCGATTCCAGTGCGTTAATCGCTGCTGAGACCTGCTCCACATCGTCGTTTAGGAGGTTTCGGGCTCTAGCCAATAACTCATCCAGCCCAAGCTCATTGAGCTTCGATGACACCCGCAACAGCCGACTGGCGTGGTCTGGGATCCCAGACAAAAAGGCGCATGCCAATATTTGGTTGCTTACACCGCCGAAGAGAGCAGAAAGCTTTTTTAGGTCGGCCACATAGATGTCCACAGTCTCCCTTGAACCAAGCCGATGTTCAGAGAATTGCCTCCAGGCAACAAAAGAGTCCGCGCCGAATGCTCTGTACAACGCTTGTTTAATCTGCTCTATTGTCGCCTCATCCCTGACCTGCTGGTACACAGCATAAGCTGCTTTAGTGAGCCTCAATGGGATGACCATAGCTGGATCCTTCTTTATTGCATAACTGGCAAATGCGCTCAGCCTTCTCCAGCCATTCAACTACCGAAGGACCAGCCGGGGACCCGTCAAACTCTGGTATCAGGTCGAATCTGTCCATGGTAAAAAATGTATGCCGAGATAGCTTGTTGTTTCAAAGAAAAAAAAGAGTACACAAAACCTCAGCTCACTGTAGCAGCGTCGTCCGTCGGCACTTTCCATAGACTCGTTTTCACGTCTGTCTCCATCTGCTCCAGTGGCCTGTTTTTATAAAAGACACAGTCATTCAAATTTGCATATGTGTGCGAGAGCACTGAGATTCTACGAGACTGCATTTCTATATAAGGCCGCAGGCGCCATCTTGGACTTTTTCAGCATCATGATGCTGCAAAGCGCACACCGAGGCCGTTTAAGAGGTAAGCTGCATTCCCACAATCTTCGTCACATGTTCGAGAGGGGAGAGAGCGGAAAACGCCGTATTCGAGACATGACAGTGCAGAAAAGTACATATTAGAGACACCGGGGAGCGGAAATGATGTATTCGAGACATGAATGTTTGAAGAAGTGGGATTCGAGACATGTTTGAGATTCTTCCTGCCCATCCGCTATTTTTAAGGTTTAAAAAAAATTAAGTCAGAAGAAATTAATTTTAATCCCACTTTTAGAAGGAACTAGACTACCCGTGACCCGTTGGGTCAGTATGTTATATTAGCTATGGAATTAATGTATGAACGTGACACGTGTGACGTAAAAAAAATAGTTTTTTGTGACATAACAGAAACATTTCTATGAAATTATATTAAAATAAAAAGAATATAGATAGATTTCTATGAGTCGTTCTGTTTATAATTGTTTATTTTAAAAAAAAAAAACTTACAGCCATCGAATTATAAGTGGTTTGCCATACTTATAGGTTAATGTGCACTGAACAGATACCATAATACATAAAGTTAAATTCAAAGTTTGATATATCTTTTAATTTAAACGCGAAAAAAAAACAATTGGGACGCTGAAAACGTGCACAGTAAAACAATATGTTTTATTGTCGTATTGATTATTTATTTGTAATGCAATTTTAAAAAAATATATTTTCGGGGTTATTTATTTATGTTGGTAGCGTAGAAAAAGTGTATTTTAAAAAAATGAAGGCGGTGGGTAAATCGCCGTTGTAAAATGCTCTTATGGTTGTCAACAGGTTAAAGTAGATTTATTTGTAAGAAAATTGCGTTAAAATAACTTGAACGTAATACGGAAATGACCGATGTAAAAAAAAGCAGAAAATATTAACAATTATTTATTTTGATAATTTAAACGCAAAAAAAAAAATTGGAACGCTAAAACAATACATTTTATTGCTGTATTGATTATTTAGTATAATATATATCGTATATATGAAACAGGTCAATGATTATACGTATTGTTTGTAATCACGTTTTGCGTTTGCTTCCCATATCTTGAAGTTTTTTATTCAATAAATTTAAGATATTCACTTTTCTAAGGACATCCGTTTGTTCGGACGAAACCGGTCCAGCGATTTGTATTTATTTGTTTACGCTGTTATTGGGTTTACGTTTATGTACGCATGCGCACCCAGAAGTCGTAAACCGGATGTTGGGTTACAACACCCGTTACAGGGTCATTTGAGTTTTATAATTATATAGATTAAGTTTAGTTTCTTGTATCTTCTTGTGAATTGACAATAAATTCTTTGAAACCGCGTTTTTGTGAAGACTATACGCTTCAGTTTGTTTAACGTTTGTTTCATGAGATGTGACGCAAGCACCGAGACATAGAATACTTGCAAGTTTGTGCAATTTCCTTTCTTACTTTTATTTAACTTCGCTGATTAAGTTATTATTTTAAAATTTTTAAATTTAAAAAGCGGACAATTTTTTTAAAAAAGTCAAATATCTTTTTATCTGTTTTTGTTTGACGTGTTATAAATTCTTATCCATGACGTCGGCATCACAAATATTGAAAGTGCCTTCGTTTATCTTGTCACTTTGTATAAAAGCACAAATTTCTCCGGGTGTGGTTAAACAATGTAAACATCCGGTTATATACACGACATACCCTTAGTAACCGTTGCATTCACAGATCATGAATTGGATAGGGATATAGGTAGGTGGCAGACGTACTATTTGCGTTTCGAATAGTTTCAAGGATACAAACGGAGATTGAAATCAACTTAGTTCAGATCGGTAATATTTACGTATGCAACAATTTGAAAGTATGGCCATCCCCGAATGTCCCTAGCAATAAATGCAATTATGAGAGAATTACAACTTGGAAATAACACCTTCGGGCCAAGATCAAAGTGTAGTATCTGTTCTTCGGATGTTGCACTTCAATTTCTTGTCCTCTATCAGTGGAGGAAACATCCTTCACGACTGATACAATTTTTATTTTTGTTTATTTTCTCCACATTAAAAAACGACTCTGGTGTCTTACTCTGTCCCGTGGTGAGACATTGTAAATAGGAACGCCTTCGGGCCAAGATCAAAGTGTAGTATCTGTTCTGATACTACACTTCAATTTTTTTGTTTTCAGTTAGTGGAGGCGAAATCCTTCACGACTGAGACAATTTTTACTTTTTGTTCCTTTTCTCCGCATTAAAAACCAACCTTGGTGTCTAACTCTGCCCTCGGGGTGAGGCAAGTAAACAGGAACGCGAAAATAAAAGTAGTTTTTATATTTCTCGGATGCAACCACACCTATAAGCTTCTATGAGAGACTCTATCCCATGAAAAATAACAGAAATACTTGCCGAGCAACTTTGATTTAAAAGTCGTTAAATTTATGCAGAATATGGACCTTATTCTGGTCGGCATAATCCGGGCAGATTACATAAGCCGTTGTAGAAGTGTGGACAAGACGTTGCTGTAATAAAATTTTTATTTAAATTTTCGGATGAATGTTTTGTTTTCACATCTTGCAAAGCTGGTTAAATGCTGCTGAGGCTTTATCTATTTTGTACTACAACTCAAAATCCATACTGCCTTCATTGATTTTGGAGTTTAAACTATTCGTCAGCTATTAAAGTCGTCAACTATTGTGGCGTGACCGTCCTAAGGAACAATTGGTCTCCCCACTAGAGGAGGATGGGGCTCCTTAAACACCGGAGAATGCCGGGCAGATATGATTATTTTATTCGTTAAGTATTATAGTATCCCCGGGCAACGGCATCCAACCCTGCTGAAAGAAGATAAATTTTATTGTTTGGTGAAAGATGACAACTTGACGTCACGTTGAGAGACATAACGAAATATAACTTCGTTTCCGTTGATAATGAGCGCTGACTCAGGGTTGGTTGGCCTCTGAGTGCAGTACCAGACCAGGAGGCACACACAGGGAATAGGGGATTTCCATGAGATGACCTAATTAGTCGTGATTGGTCTAGGCGGTAGCCCGACCTACCCCTGACCTGACTAAATAAACGAGTCCCCGAGCTGAAATCGAGAGTTAGGACTGAGATTCGAGAGAAATCAAATACAATCGAAGGGTCGTCAGCCCCTCTCTTCCCGAACCGTCACCACCAAAAAACCGAGACTCAGTAGAGTTTTGTCAACGTCAACAACTGGACAATTGCATATAATTTTATATTGTGTATATCTGTCTTGAATTAACCAGTAGAATAAATATAATCGAGTCTGTCTTTCTTTTGCGCGCATGAAATTGATTAATTTCCAGTGTGACAGATCGACGAAGCAGCGGCCTATCAACCCGGGGTGAAAGTGATTCCAAACAAATCGATTGACGGGTCCTACTGCGTCGAGATACCTTGCAAAGAATAACCTGCAAAGGACGAGCACAGGCCATATTAGGGTCCGTGACCGATGATTGGCTCGTATGTGACAGGGAGATCTCTATTAGGGGTCACCGACCTTTCACAATATAACCATTTCTTTGTGGCCGATGTAAACATTTGTATGCGAGAACACCTTTTGATTTTTATAAGCGTCGATATAGATTGCAAGCCCTCTTGCTTCAGCTTTGACCTCGTTGACAATGAGACAGTTTAATAAAAATGGACGTGAAGCGAACAGGGGAACGAGTCAGAAGACGGTGTGCTACGTACGTAGTTCTGTGTAAGTCAACTTGAAAATGTGTCATGTTTTGGAGTTGGAAGTTTTAACAACAGAATGTCGAGCTGTGGAGTTGGAAGCTTTGGCAACAGAGTGTTGAGTTGTGGAGTTGAAAGTTTGGAAAACGGACGTGAAGCGAACAGAGGAACAAGTTAGAAGACGGTGTCCACTTGAAAATGTGTCATGTTTTGGAGTTGGAAGTTTTCAAAACAAAGTGTCGAATTAACCAGAGGAATTGTTAGTTTAACCAGAATCATAAACCAATCGCTAAAAACCTTTGAAGTGTGCATACATTTATTTTAATTTAATGATGACTTTTTTTCCGGCAAGCAATACTACTCGTGCATGATCCTCTAATGTTATAGCCCGTGAATGCAATCGAATACCTTGATAAAATTATAAAACTTTTGGAATTGGTTCTCATTTATATAGCGCAGCCTAAAAAAGTGTTCTGTACAAAAACGCTTTGGTTGAAATCCGGTTTGTTGTTCACGTAGTTCTTGGTCAATAACATTAAACATGCGATTCTGAATCATTTGATAATAAAGCTTCACTGATATAGAAGGAAGAGTCACTATTTCCAGTCGTTACAATTGATTGACAATTTGTTAGGAACGTATACAATCGTTCAGTTTTTCCAATCTTCTGGAACTTCACTTTTGTTCCGTATTATATTACAGAAGTGGCACATCCACTTGACATTGCTATCACATCCTGACTTAAGCATTTCCCGATACATCGTCCATCTTAACTGACTTATTACATTGTAATGTCTTAATGGCTAAACAGATTTCATCGTCGGTAAATTCGTTTATATTGAGAGGGAGAACAGCGGTTCCTTACTGACTACTTGGGTGGTGGTTTCGGTTTGTTCAAAACATCCTCGAAGTGTTCGGTCTATCTGGCTAACTGAGATATTTATTTTCCTCCCACAGCGGAATGATGTGACACAAGGTCGATATCTGAGAGTTGAGAAGCCAGTTTCACAGAGAAAGAGCATTCTAGCCCGCAAAACATGCCTAGACAGCCCCGTCGGCATTTCCCGGTAATTGGGGCACAGTCAATGGCAATAAACTAACCTACTCTCAAAGAGTAAGAAGGAAAACTCTGGAAGGGTAAATCCTTGAACTGAACAGGATCAACACCATACTCAATGTCTTCGTTACTCGCAGCTATTCGTTAGACTGCAAGATTGCAGGGTTTAACCCAGACACCAAGAGCAACAAAGCTAAGCTGTTGCACGCGAAGCCGAGGAAGTTTTGTCTCCGAGCACACAAAAGGATAGCACACAATGAACATTGTCAGTCTTTCCTACCCATTGATTTGCGGTCACACGCTTGAGACGACTTTGCTTGCCACACAAAGAAATAGATACGAATTCAGGAAACAATACCAGGTACAGATTTCCGACTTTGATTAGACGAAGTAATACTGCGTTTATTTCATTAAAATTCTTACATCAGTGCAATCAAAATAACATCAACCACATATGCATGGCACCGTCCCACCCCCAATCTAACTGACATGTTGAACGTTTTGTGGATATATTTAAGGGGGCACTTTTAAAATTCAAAGAGAGGTAAACTACACCAGAAATCGTAGAATTATTCATTGAAAGTTATGAAACCGCATCAAATCCAAATGCACATGACTGTATGCCGCTTACCAATAAATGTCATTCGTTTAGCTGCAAAAGCGTTTCACAAGAGAAACAAACAAACAGCATTTCAACCATCATCATCGTGCAGTAAGTCATACTTTTAAATCGGAATTCAAAGTATTAGTAAAATACTATCTAAATGATAAGGCAAGTGAACTCTAGATTATATCTTTCGTCAAAGCGGAAGTCTTTTCAAAGCGGTCTTCTATTTGGATTCGAATAGGTAAAAATCTCTTATATCTCACAGGAACCTACATGCAAAACACACAAATGATTCATTGATACTTAATACATTGTATTTCGACATTTGTTACGTTCTTACTCACGAGCTATTAAGAAACCAAATAAAGTAAAAGTATTGTATACGTGCGTGTTTACACTGGGTCTCTTTTTATAGTTGCCTCTTCTCGTTGTCGTTTTACGATCGCTGTTTTATGAGTGGTTGTGTCGTCTAGTGGTTGTCTTTCGTCTGTTTAACTAAGATTAATAAACCAGTAATGCTTGAAAATACAAAGAGACTTTGTTGAGTTCTTCAAGGTTTTGTTAGAGATAGTTTACTTACGGAGATAGACACTTCATAACTAAAATTATTTCCTTCTTAACTTAGTTTTTCTCACTTGAGAATTGAGAGATGTAGACAGACAGATTTAGAAGTGACATTCGCCTTAGACTTTTCATATTATTGTACCGTGTCCCATCTGAACGACTTCCAGAACGAAATTGAACTAAAACTTTTAGTTTTTTCCTCGTTCGAAAACTGACTTATTCGCCATCGCATATTGTGATGGTTCGACTTTTATTTTACCCCCGGGGTTTGACATTTTGACACTTCCACTTCGCATCACGTGTCCCTGAGTATAATTTGTTTTTAGCCAGGCTATTCTGACATGTATTATTGTCACCCATATCAAAATTCACATTAGCTAACTCTGTTGCATACTGGGGTTTATATAACATGGGTGTATATAATATGGCTATGTAGTACTTTAACGCTCATTTCCTTTTTACGTGGATGGATAAAAAAAACGTTGATATACTAAACAGATCCAGTTAAAGGGAAATATAACATTTACACCAGAAAGGGACGGAAGCATTTCTCTGGGGTTTAATTTCTTCTCAATCAGGAAAACATATATGACACACCCTTGGTCTTGTTTGGACAAAAAGCTGCAGAGATTCATTCCCAATGCACAAAAAAGCATTGGATTGTATTTCAGCAACTTTATTTCAGATATTTTCCCATTGTTAATTGCATGCTGGCTATACATACTTTATATTTTATAGGCGTTGGACACTTTGCTTCTCTGGGTGTTACGACCGATTAGCTCCTCAACTCTAACACCTCTCTGATATGACGACTCAATTCTAAACACTGCCTGCGTCTCAAAATCTATCTTCCTATCATGACGTCATCAACACACATAGCACGAAGATCATCACCTGATGTTTTTACATAATCTATACTGTTTATCTAGAAATTCTTAAATTGCTTAGTTTATAGCATTTCAAAGATGCTTGTAAATAAATATTTCATTCTAAAATACTTATTTTAGATGA
This sequence comes from Euprymna scolopes, assembly GCF_053919585.1. Lineage (NCBI taxonomy): Eukaryota > Metazoa > Mollusca > Cephalopoda > Sepiida > Sepiolidae > Euprymna > Euprymna scolopes. The sequence goes on along the minus strand of NC_136485.1, from coordinate 171,351,653 downwards.
CATTCCATTTAAACTTACGAAACACAATCGAAATAATAATTGACTAGTTTACTTTCCGGCGTTGCCCGGAATCAACAACATAATAACTTAATCGTTACCAACAATTCTGTTTACTGCTAGGTTATCTTGACATGTACCAATTTAACCTTTATGAAAATTCACACTAGTTAACTTAATCGCTACTTACTGGCACAGAGTCACTACTATGTAACACATCATCAAAAACGAACAACATAGAATTTAACTGAAAATAGTTTTCTTATGTATAATATTTATAATATTTATAATATTTACATCAATGTCTAATATTTACATATTATGAAAATAGCAACCGCGACGGGAATAATTATCTATTTTCATCTGAAACATTTTGAAACTGGTGAATTTATGATTTTTTTATATAAAATTATATATATTATATATTTTATTTTATTATCATTATTACTGTTGTTGTTGTTGTTGTTGTTGCTGCTGCTGTTGTCGTGAAAAGCGCATGTTTGATCAGGCAAAAACAATAAAAAAAAACACGGATGCTTAACAGAACTGTAATCGAAGGTCATAAAAAGACAAGTGAACGCAGTAATAATGGGGAATAACACGGTAAATGAGGAAAGGATAGAAAAAAGGTGGAAGATGTGACTGACGCGGCAAGGAATGGAAAAAACAAGACACGGGGTAATTGATAATGATAGTTAAACTGAGGTGCTGGAATTGGGGGAATTGTTTGAAAACTGAAAGAGATTGAAATTGGGGGAATTGTTTGAAAACTGAAAGAGATTATGATCGAAGGGAGAGAACTAGCCGAAACATGTTTAAGAAAATAGACATAAAAACTCAGAAGATTTAGGAAAACAGTATAAATGAAGCATCGAAGTATATGAAATGCAGGACCATCGAAGAAAAAAAATATAATCGTATCAGGAAGTGTTTGAGTTGTAAAATATTAAAATAAATAAAAAATTAGGAGGTTAGGTAGCGACGTAGGTTGAGATGGGATTTACAAGAATGTTGGTTTGGGGTTTAGAATGAGAGGGGAATGCGGTATTTAGGCGTCTGTGCGTTAATTAGGCGTCTTGTGTTAATTAGGGCGTGAATCGGTTATGTTTTGCTGTTGTTAGGCTATTTTGCAAGGAGGAATTTCCTTTTGTGGGGACATTGTCTGAAGATCTCATTTTTAATGTTCATATATATATATATATATATATATATATATATATATATATATATATATAAATATATATATATATATATATGTACTGATAGTCCTTAAGTAATTTACTATTAGATAAGTTATTAAAAATTACCTTTATTTTTTTAAATTATCTTAAACTTCTCCCTTCACATTTATTCTATTATATTTAAAAATTTAATAAATTTTAAAATTTAATAAATTTTAAAATTTAATAATTCTTTTAAAGTTTTATTATTTATTTATTTTTACTTACATTTTATCTTTGCCTTAATTTTAATTTTAATTTTAATTTTATTTTATTCTAAATTAAATTTAAATTAATATATTCATGATTTTTTCATTATTTGTTGCCGTTAATTGTCGTACCTTTATTTGTTTAAACAGACTTTTATCTTCAGATAACACCCCCCCCCCGCTAAACATACATATATACACACGCATGGCCATAAACATACACACACACACACACACACGCACACACTCCCCTTTTTTTCTCTCTCCGTCTCTTTCTCTCTCACAAATACGCACACTCACACACACACACGAACACCCATACACACACACACACACACACACACACACACACACACACTTTCTTCCTTCCATAATCTATTGGCATCGATTTCATAGTTATATATTTTTTAATTAAAAAATTCTGAAACTCTGAGTCTCAAACGATCATTTAACGTTTTTTTCGTTGTTTGTTCACTTTGCATTGGTTCAGTTTTTCATTGTCGCTGACGAACTGACGCTGTTTTTTTTCCAACCTCTTATGGTTGATTCGGCGTAACGAAACCAATGGTACGACTTTGAAATATATATATATATATATATATATATACTAGCAAAAGTACCCGTCGTTGACTGGGTTCAAAAACAGGCTACAGAAATTGGACTCTGATTTATGAAAGTATGATAGGTTATGAAAAGGAAGGGTTGTAAAGAGATAGCTTCGAATTTGGGGGTATCAAAACCAAAGCAAAATATGATGAAAGTAAAAATAAAATAGATAAACCCCATGATTTATTATACCATACCTGTTCACACTGAAACACTTATCACTATATTTTTTGGATCTATATTAAAAAAAACCTTGTTAAACTTTGTGACATATTTCCATTCTATGGAGGTCAGGCGCGAACGAACACCCCATAATTTTATTATACCATATTTCTTCAAACTGAAACATAATTATAAAAGTATACTTACGCAGATAGATATGAAAAGTCTTTATTAAAGTGTGTGCCTATTTCCATTCTATGGAGGCCATATGCGCAAACGCAGACCCCACAATTTTATTATACTATTCCTATTTACGTTAAAACACTCTTATCAAATATTATTATGTACATCTATATCAAAAATCCTTGTAAACGCTTTTTTTTTTTTTTTTTCCATACTTTGGGGGCCACCGTTCTGCCAGATCAAATATAACGCCGAACGTCTGTGTGCGTATGTGTGTTAATGCATGTTTTCCTCGATGTAAGTTGTTAAAATTTGAAGTACGTACTTTTCTTAAATAGACGTTTATTTGTTTAAAATCACCTGACTGGACGATACAACATCAGGATTCTTTTGTATTTTTTTTTCGTCGTGGCATAGTGTCACTACAAAATTAAAATCCATTTGATTTTAAAATCTACTATTTATAATATATTGTGAAAATAACAACCAGGTTTAGATTAATTATCAATTCTCATCTAAACCATTTTGAAACATTTAAAAAATTTATATACGAAAGATATTTCAAAAGCAATGCCTCCTGTTTTTATTCCGTCCGAATGGATCAGTGAAAATGGAGAATTGCAGTGTTCTGAAAATTGATCTCATGCATTCATGACATGAAATCTTTTTCTCTCTGTTGCAGATATTGACGGTGTGAGATTCTAAGAACACAACCCTCATCATAGATGTGTGTCAGGAGCAGAAATACTTCACTGAATTCCTGCATTAAGAATAGTAGTGACTACGTATGAAAATATATTCTGGAGCACAAAAGTCACTCGTTTTAATGGTACAACTTCCATCTTCGTAGCTCTTCAACTTTTTAAGTTAAAAAAGAAGTGTTTTTTTATTGATACTTGCATTACAAAGTGCGGTCTAGACGTCCATGCACAGCCATTGTTCATTGTGTATTGGCTATGTAGCTAAATAAATTGCGAAGTTTAAAATGGCCACTCGTTTTAATGGTACGATACCCGTCTTCGTAGCTCTTAAGACTTTTGTGTTAAAAACTACAGAGACTATATCTTTTTTCTAACAACCTTCGTATGATAAAGTAAGCTTGGAAAGCCCATGCGCAGTCATCATTCATTGCTGGCAAAAGCTTATGTGGAATGATCTTGACTATGTGAGAAAATAAATTCTGAAGCGCCAAAGGTCACTCGTTTTAACGATACTACTCCCGTCTTCGTAGCTCTCTAACATTTGGAGTTAAAAATATAATGGTTTATTAGTTTTTGTATGACAAAGTGCAGTCCGAACGCCATGCACATCCATCGTTTATTGTTGGCAAAAATGCATTGCGAATGGTGGCGACTGTGTAGAAAAATAAATTGTGGAGCACAAAAAGTCGCTCGTTTTTATGGTATGACATCCGTCTTCGTAGCTCTTTAATTTTCTAAGTTAAAAACTCTAAGGTTTTACTTTTGGAACGACCCTAGTAAAACTGAGAAAAAAAATGATAACTAAAACCAGTAATTTCCAAACATCCATTTTTTTCTTTTTTTTTACACAGTGATCACCACTTATCAAGGCCCGGAAGCCACTCAGGGATAAGGGTTATTGAAAGTACATAACATTAGTGTGGAGATTTGCTGAAGTGTTTAATTAAGGGGGCGGTTCATTAGGAATTTGTTAACATTGGACTTGAAGACATCCAAGTTGTAGTCCGGAGGGAAGCAGGCAGACGGAACAGAGTTCCACAGGCGTGCAGTTCTAAGAAAGAAGCTTTGTTCATGGAATCCGCGTTTTGATTTAGGCACAGATATAGAGTGGGGGAATTTTTCACTGTGGATTCAGCTAGACGGGTTTTTTCGTGGGATGGATATCTCATTTTCTTGAATTTGGATTTTTAGAATTGGCTACTCACAGAGAGGTCACATGAAGGTCAACGATAGCACCAAGCAAACTTGAACATGACACACTCTGTGCGTAGTCCACGACGGTAGCCCATGTTTCAATTACTAATTCGCTCTATAAGGGGAGCGAAAAGGTAGACGCCCTTGTTGATGATTTCCTTTTAATGGGCAGATTCCTTTCTCGTCTTAGTAACAATCAACTTGTTTAGTTTTTCTGATTTTATCTGCTCCACGCAAACACCGGACTTATACAGGATTGGTCAAATATTGATATTTTTTCATTTGTCATCAAAGTCCTCCCTTCCAAAATAGTACAGTCGCCAATAAACGTTATTACGTCATAGCCAGATTCTAGAAGCAGAAGTAAAACAAACAAGACACACATAAGAAACGATCACTTTATAAAATGTAACATAATTGCTACAAAGTTATGCCCGCTTATCGGATGACGACCAAATCTATCTGACTCTCAGTACTTCCAAGATCATTTGGTATACTAAGCAGACGTTAGACCTTAGAAATACTTGCAAAAAAAATAATAATAACATAATCACAACAGAGTTATATCCCCTTAGCGAATAGCAATATTGATCTGTAAATATCTGTTAGTATTTCGAAAATCATTTGAACAACTAAACCGAGAATTTTTTTTTTTTTAATGAAAATGGCACCGGGACATTTCATCGTATTGCTTCTTCTTGCACCTTGCATTTCTCTCACCCCCGACGAGATAGACACCGAAATCGAGAAGCTGAAGATGATAAACGAGGTCCTGCAAGACTCAGTGACTTACTTATTAAAGCAAAGGTCGTTAATGCAGACGCGGCTCGACAATCTGACTTTGCAGCAACCCAATGCCACGGAAATCGATAGTCTTAAACACCAAGTAAATAAATCAGAAAAAGAAATAACTCAACTATTGCAGTGGACAAAAGCGGCGGAGAAGAAACTGGACCATCCTAATTGCACCATGAATGAGACTCTCCTGAACAAACGCTTACAACCGATGAATGATCAGATATATATATTAAAAAACGACGTGGAAAGCCTTTCCCAGCGGGTAAGTAAACCAATAAAGAATGAAAAACAATTATTATATACTAGCAGGCCGCCCGGCATTGCCCGGTCGTAAAATACGCATAAATAATATATTTTAATTCATACAGAAACTGAGACATGTGCATGTGAGTATTATGTATTTTTTAACAGTTCACTTCTTGAAAGTAAAAAAAAAATACTCGAGATCGAAACCAAAACATAAATACAGTGAGTCAAGTACGATAACCATTATGCCAGTTTGTCACGTCGTTAAAATATGTTTTTAAACCTACTTATTCTTTACATAAAGAATCTGTCATGTGAACCATTCACGCATGCGCATTCGTGAATCAGTTGACAAACCGATAAAAACCCGAAGACTACCAACTACCAATTTTTCAATTTTGACTCCGGATGAAAACAAATTAAAAGTTTTTCACATATCTGAATAACTTATATATGAAATTTCAAGAGCATATAGGCTAAAAAGTGTCCTCATACATATTTTTACTTATATATATATAGATATTATATATTTTATATATATTATATATTTTATATATATTATATATTTTATATATATTATATAGATATTATATATATTATATATTTTATATGTAGTATCTAGATATTATATATATTATATAGATATTATATATAGTATATATATAGTATATATATATATTATATAGATATTATATATATTATATAGATGGATATATATATATCATATATTTTATATATATTATATAGATATTATATATATCATATATTTTATATACATTATATAGGTATTATATATAATGTATAGATATTATATATATTTTATATATATTATATACATATTATATATATTTTATATATATTATATATAGTATAAATATTATATATTATAGCAGCGTCTTAAAGGTACCAAACATTACATTTACTTTCGTATATGGGTACACCCTAAAACAACATTCGCCCTTGCATGGAATATCGTTCCGACATCCGAGCTAGTGCATCTACCATTAATCTTGCTCTCCTCGTCCTCCTCTCTCTCTCTCTCTCTCTCTCTCTCTGTCTCTCTCTCTTTTAGACAGAGTTCAAAAATGAGTATCAAACAATAGGCTATGACTCTCAAGCAAACTCCGACTTCTGTCCAGTCGCCACAATGTTGCATCCCTGTGTCAGTCTTACAAGTACTTTGATGTGATTGGAAGAATTGATAGCACTTGTGCCTCCTCGACGTAAATACTCTCGACAAACCAGACAAACAACAAAATCCAACCCCGTTTCACTGTACATGTCTCTAGATACCGGAGAGCCATATAGTTTCTTCCCTCTGACTGCTAGACGTCGGAATTCCCACCCTGCTTCCTGTTTCCCTCATCGTACAACATTCAGAAATTTAAATGCAATGTGAATATACATCTCGCTGCTCAACTCCCTACTTAGAATATTTTGAATAAGATGTTTGATAATTTGCCTAAGGAGTTAATTATGATTTATGTTGCTTTTTGCACAATTTATTTAAGAGAAAATGGTTCTAAATGAGCTCTCACAGAAGAACTCTCAAATGAAGGAACTCTCAAATATTGGAGGAAGTTAATTTTGATTAACAAAAACTAAAGGGACGAGCACCTCATCTCTGCTAAACTGACTTTCTTAAACAAGGAAAACACCTTTCAGTACAACCGTTTTTTCAAAATCACACAAGAAACTGATTATCACTTTGTTCCTATTTACAATGCCTCCCCACGGGACAGAGTTAGACACCAGGGTCGTTTTTTAACGTGGAGAAAAGGAACAAAAATAAAAATTGTCTCAGTCGTGAAGGATTTCTCCTCCACTGACAGAGAACAAGAAATGGAAGTGCAGCATCTGAAGAACAGATCGTATTTATTTGCTCCCCCACTGAGCAAATTAGGCACAAGGCCGTTTTTAATGTGAGGTAAAAACCAGCTCCCCTAAAAGTAGGCAAAAAGGGGGCACTCTGGTTACCAAAAATAATAATTGTCCCAGTATAGAGGGTTTCCCCTCCATTGACTGGTACAAATTATCTTAAGTGCAGCATCTGTCGGAACAGATACTACACTGTGATCTTGTCCCGAAGGCCAAATTTTGAAAATCTTTGTTGTATTTGGAATCATAATATATTTTTTGATTGAATGCAATAATTGCCTTTGTTTGGTTTGTCGTTATCTTTATCAAAAAAGATAATTGTTCTTAAACAAAAGTGTTTTTGCTTTTAGTGTACAAGTTAGCAATAACCTTCCAAATAATTTCTACAAATGTCCTTGTAGAAATGATGCGAAATAGTTTTTTTACTCCCCCCCCCAAAAAAAAAACTAAAAAACAAACAAGGCATATTGCCACTTGGACATAAGATGCTACTAATTGGGACGATACCTAAGAAAGATTAAGATGTTGGTTTACGTTGCAACTGAACTTCTGCATATCAGTACAATCAGGGAAGCAGATAACAGGAAGAGAATTCCAAAGTCAAGCCGTTCTAGGGAAGAAGCTATTAGAGTAGAAAGGATTCTGATATTTAGGGACCTCAACAGTGAAGGGGTGTGATTTTGTTGCTAAGTTCAAGGTTTGTCGGGAATATGTAAGTCGACAAGTGCAATAAGTTCATCAGAGTACATTCCATTAAAATACTTGTAAAACAGGCACAGCGATGGGACAGGGGTTGTAGCCTAGTTGATAAAGTGGAAGCTATTATTAGTTTGGAGACTTTTTTTATCATATCCAAGAGAGAGAGACTAGTGGCAGAAGCACCAGCCCAAATGTGGCAACAATACTCCATACATGGGCAAATGGTGGCCTTGTAGATGTACAAGATACTCTCAGGTGTGAGTAGTTTTCTAGCACGATAAAGGAGACCCACCTTTCTTGCAGCAACCTTCGCAATATCCACTAGGTATTTGCTCCAGTTCATATTTTCTGTAGTAGCTGTTTACATCCAAATGGCAATATGCCTTTTTAGCGTGGGAAGGGGGGGGGTGAATAAGAATTAATTTTTTTGAAAATTATTATATTCTACGTTTATTTTTTAGCTTGTTTTTTTGCTGTTGTTGTTTCTAACTAAGTTCACACCAGACGGCGTACATTGTCAATGAAACTTAACTCTCATCCCTCTCACTCGAGGTTGCTTAACACTCGTTGGTGATTTGTGCAGTGTTCCTCATTTTCGCTTCCACCTCTCTCTTTCTCTTTATTAACATTCAAAGGAATCAAACTAACTATAAAATCTAACAACGTGGTTGTATTCATTAGTCCCTACGTTTGACCATATCAAACCTTAATTTATATATATATATATATATATATATATATATAAATATATATATATATAAATATATATATATACACACATACACACTCTATTGAATAATATATATATATATATATATTTATATATATATATATTTATATATATATTATTTAATAGAGTGTGTGTGTATATATATATATATATATATATTTATATATATATATATATATATATATATATATATATATATATATATATATATATATATATATATATATACTAGCATTTAGGCCCGGCTCTGCCCGGGTGTTTCGAGGTGTATGCTGAGCAAAAAAAAAACGTAATTCTTTTCATTTTGACCCCTTAATATGTATTGTTTTGGGCTCAAATCAAGTTATTAAGTTAGATCCATGTCCAAGGAATCTATATCTAAAATTTCAAGTGCGTAGACCCAAAATTGTCGGAGGAGTTTGGTAGAAATCTCAAACGTCAAATCGTTGACGTTTGACCCCTTAATCGCCAAATTTCTGGCCAAAACCCGATCACCTCGATTTTCCCAAATCTCAGTACTCTGTATATCAAATTTCGAGTCTGTAGATTAAAAATTGACAGAGTTATTGCGTAGGGAAATGTACAGAGACACACACACATACACGTTCACGTTTATAGATATACTAGCATTTCAGCCCGGCGTTGCCCGGGTGTTTGGATGTGTATGTTGAGCAAAAAAAAAAAAAAGTGGTACTAGGAAGGCAAGCTCGAACCCGTACAGCAAAGGAAGAAAAGAACGGGGTAAAACCTAACGTTTATGCTGTTACGACCACCGCCAAACCGGAAGCGACATTTTTTTTTTTAATTAAGGCTAGACAATCTAAAGGAGAGGATAACTTTCAAAAATATTGGCGAAAAAAGTTACCCCCCTCCCTGTAGAAAAGTGCCTAGTTGAAGGGGAAGATATTAATGTTTTAGCCAATTTTTTCGATATTTGTCGTATGAAAGGTCGAACTTTAAAACGATACTGATCTTGCTAAAATCCGTCGCCTCTATTGAAAGTTTAAGGCAGATATGCAAACAGACATACATACATACATTTATATATTGGTAAGTAAAAATTTTCGACCCAAACTGATGAAAAAGCTTGCCCTATCTCTGAATACTCTTTATGTAAAATTTACAATATTTAGACCAGAAATTGTCTGAGTAATTTGGAAGTGACCGCAGAGGTCAGTTTTTTTTAACTTTGACCCCTATTATGACCCCTTAAAATTTATTGTTTGGGGCTCAAATCAAGTTATTAAGTTAGATCCATTTCCAAGGAATCTATATCTAAAATTTCAAGTGCGTAGACCCAAAATTGTCGGAGGAGTTTGGTAGAGTTCTCAAAGGTCAAATCGTTGAAGTTTGACCCCTTTAATCGCCAAATTTCTGGCCAAAAACCGATCACCTCTATTTTCCCAAATCTCAGTACCCTGTATATCAAATTTCGAGTCTGTAGACTAAAAATTGACAGAGTTATTGCGTAGGGAAATATACACAGACACACAGACACACACAGAGACACTTTCACTTATATATATATATATATATATATATATATATATATATATATATATATATATATATATATATATATATACAGTACTGTTTCGCTCATCAGTGCGGCTAGACAGGCACCTACCTCAAGCCAGGATCGAACCCCGACCGCTCGTACGAAAAATCACTTTGCCCGTGTGAGTTCCTAAACAGCTGAGCCTATCTCTTACAATTTTTACACAAAGATAATTTATATACCTGGCAGTGTTCTTAGATATGTTTTATACAAAAATTCATCCGATAAGTATCGAAAAAATCCGATCTTTAAAATAGCTTTATTTTTCTCTTATAAGTCAAAAAAGAATAATTTTTACAGGGGAATATTTTACGTTACACAGACAAAGGTAAATTTTAAAAAATCTAAGCAATTCATTCCTGCTTTAAAAAAAAACAGATTTATTATAACCTGGAGATATAGATTAGTGTTAAAGCATTCGACTACAGATCGAATGATCTCCTGTACAAACCCGATTTTATTTTAATTTAATTTATTCTTATTAATGAGTTCAGTTTACGATAAAAAAGGTACCATTTAAAATCGCCGCAAATCATTTTTCCATCTGCATATTTAAAAACTAAACATTAATTAGAAAGTACGTTTCAAAGACATTGATTGTCAAGCCCAAATATCAGCTGACATGATATTGTAAACAAACACAGACGGAATTTGATGAACGGCATTATCATTGTTTTTTTTTTTTTTTAATGTATTTATTCATTCATTTTTTGCGAATTATCCACTGGGCAAATTATTCCTCATAATATATAATAATCAATAGAGAATTGATTCTACATACATACCCAATTTTCATAAATTAAAATAACATGTTTAAGCGTATTGTACGACCGGGCAACGCCGGTCTGCCCACAATATATATATATATATATATATATATATATATATATATATATATATATATATATATATATATATATAGTGGAAACGGTAATTAATAAAAACTGAAGAAAGTGCTCAATACCGTTGTAGAGCAGATATGCGTTTTATTTTTTATTACCGTATCTTTCTGTTAAGTCACATTATTGTTTCAGCTACTTGGCCGTTTTTTTGGCCGTCTGTAGCTTCCTCAGACTTTTACAGAAATGTCCGCTATTCTCTCATCCCAAAATAGCGGACATTTCTGTAAAAGTATGAGGATGCTACAGACGGCCAAAATAACAGCCAAGTAGCTGAAACAATAATGTACCTATTTACTATGCCTCTCCACGGGACAGAGTTAGACACCAGGGTCGTTTTTTAACGTGGAGAAAAGGTACAAAAATAAAAATTGTCTCAGTCGTGAAGGATTTCTCCTCCACCGAAAGAGAACAAGAAATAGAAGTGCAGCATCTGAAGAACAGATACTACACTTTGATCTTGTCCCGAAGGCCAAAATAACAGCCAAGTAGCTGAAAACAATAATGTAACTTAACAGAAAGATACGGTAATAAAAAGTAAAACGTATATATATATATATATATATATATATATATATATATATATATATATATATATATATATATATATATAGTACTAATTTTAATGGCATGAGAACCATTTACCTCTCCAGCTGCGTTTTCTACCGTTTGAGTTATCGACAGAAAGATAATAAGCGTTAAAACTAAAACACTCCAAGCTATGAATGAATTCGCGTATGCTCAAAAGTAATAGAAATATGTTGGCAAGTTGAAATGGACATTTTGCATTTCAAATTGCCGACATATTTCTATACACGTAATTCATTTATCCAAACAAAGATTTTACTTGTTATAAACCATCCCTGGTGTATGATTACTAACTCCTGTTAATTTCAGTGTTATGTGACCTGTAATTTAACAGTTTATCGGTTAAATATTTTCACATAAATACACATACATACATCTGCTGTTTTATTTATATAGATTAAAACATTTAAATTTAAATTTTAAAAAGAAGAGGAGACTTACTTGCCAACCCAACAAAGTAACGCCCAAGCAATTCTTGAATCCTTCGGACTATTGTTCTCATCTTAAGGGTTATTTCTACAACGTTTCGGCCGATGTAACCTCCGAGCCTCTTCAGGTGTGTCTTGTCGAAATCAAGAATCTTCCCTGAATTTCAAAAGGAACCCTTGCAAGGACCCGTGACGTAGTGGATAATATACTTGGTATTTTTTTTTTTTTTACATAGGCGTCACGATTTATCTAGGCCGATAAACCACTCAAGGATAAGGGTTAAAGAGTGTACAGCAGTCAAAAGGACAATATAGTAATCGGTAGTAATGAAAGTTCGATAAATTTGTTAACTTAAGTGGAACGGCTCATTATAAACTTGTTCACGTTGGACTTGAAGACAACCATATTATAGACAGCTGGAAAGCAGGAAAACGGAAGACAATTCCACAGGCGTGCAGTTCTAAGAAAGAAACTTTGTTCATGGAATCTACGTTTAGGTTTAGGCACATATAAAGAGTGGGGGGAATTATTGATAGCGTTTTCAGCTAGACGAGTGTTTCTTGTGAAAGTTTGGTGGAGGGGACCATAGATTGAAGCTCAGTCGAACACTTTCCATGAAAATAACGATAAAGCAGAGACAAACTCGCAACATCTCTTCTGTGAGATAGAGGTTGCAGGAAAGAGAAAAGGACATCTCCCACCAGATCACGAAGTCTATTTTGAACTCTATCAAGGCAGGACAAGTCTTTTCTAGCAGCTCCTGCCCATATGTGGCAACAGTATTTCATACTTGGACATATCTGGCTCTTATATAGATAGAGAATTGCACCAGGAGTGAGATATAACAGATTTGATGTACGTATTCCATTTAAGATCGGGAGTAAAGGTCAAGCCCAGAAGCTTGTCAAAACTTGAGACCTCCCCAAGACGAGAGCTATTCATTTTAATTGATGCCAGATGGGGATCAGAACGTTGATGATGTAAAGATAGAAGCTTGGTTTTAGATGCATTAAAAGTAACCAGCCACTCCTTTCCCCATTGTACAACGTGATCAAGATCAGAGGAGAGAGAATTGGAGAGAACTTGGTCGTTTACTGTCTTAGATGTGCTACCATAGATGGTAGTGTCGTCAGCAACAATGTCTACGAATGATGTAAGGATGTGATTTGGAAGATCATTAATGTAGATCAGGGAAAGAGTTGGGCCCAGGATGGACCGCTGAGGGACTCCAGCATTAATACCGTGAGCTTCTGATTTTTGCCCATCAACTACTACTCTTATGAACCTATCAGCGAGAAATGATTTAATAATTGAGAAGACATTTCCAACTATACCATAGCTAGAGATCTTGTGAAGTAAACCTTTATGCCATACCCTATCAAAGGCTTTTGATATGTCAAGAGCAATTGCCCAAGAAAGGTTGCATCTGTCGAGAGATTTTCTAATCCCATGAGATATAACTGTAAGCACATCTGCTGTAGATCGAGCAGAACGGAAACCATATTGTGTGTCACTAAGAAGGTTATTTTTGCTGAGATGGTTGATTACTTCTCTATTTAACACAGATTCCAGCAACTTACTTCAGTTATAAGTTACACTCTTCTAGAGGTTGAAGGTTCAATCCTCACTGCGAACGACACTGGAAATACAATTGCGAAATACTTAGCAGACGGAACGAGGGCGTGCGAACACCGTTAGGTGTATCAGAATTTTTGTGGGAATTTTTGACACCCCTAACACGAAACTGTAAATAAAATATAAAAAACTCGTAATCTCTCTTTTAAAAGTGGGTTGTTTATTTTCTTTATGGATTATACTTCCAAAATAAACTATTAAAGTTGTATAAAAAGTAATAGAATTTTTTTTTTAAACAGTAATGAAATTAATTGAATTTTACGTGTTCAGTATTTTTCAATTTTTAAAATTAAAAAATCTATCAAAATTTTTCTATTTATTCTATTTTACGATATTTTCAAGGTCAATGTGAAATTTTATGCTCTTTCCAATAAACCGAATATAATATTTTAGACAAACGTTTTGTTTTTCATTCACGCCCCCCCCCCATATAGATGTCTATTAAAAAGTAAATAATTAATTTACGCACCAAAGTTTTATATATCATAAATTGAAGATAAAAGATCAATAAATAATATATTCAAATTTAAAACAAAAAAAGAAGTGTTTTTTAGAAATTTACCTATAAAGTTCGAAGTTTAAAATATTTTTCTTCTTAAACCACGTTGTTTTTTTTTTGTTTTTGTTTTTTTTTTATGACACCTTGGTCCTTGCTCCTTTAATTGAAAAAAGAATTAGGGTTTGAATTACATTTTTCGAGTAGTTATAAGCTTGGAAAGACAGGGGGTCGAATTAATTCACGCCCCCCCCATTTTGAAATGTCTATTAAAAAGTAAATAATTAATTTACTCACCAAAGTTTTATATATCACAAATTAAAGATAAAAGATCAATAAATAATATATTCAAATTTAAAACAAAAAAAAGAAGTGTTTTTTTAGAAATTTACCTGTAAAGTCCGAAGTTTAAAACGTTTTTTATTAAATCACGTTTTTTTTTTGTTGTTTTTTTTTTTTAAATGAAACCTTGGTCCTTGCTCCGTTAATTGAAAAAAAAATTAGGGTTTGAATTACTTTTTTGAGTAGATATAAGCTTGGAAAGACAGGGGGTCGAATTATTTGATATTTTTCACGCAGTTTCTGACACCGATTTAATAAAGGGTTTCGTCGTAAATATCGTACAGTTTTCCGAGTTCGACAGGACGATTCCAGAGTTCGACTAGATACACCTGTAGAATGTTGGAGGTTACATCGATCGAAACGTTGTGAAAATGGCACTCAAGATGAGAACAGTAGTCTGAATGATCCAAATAATACGGATAATCAATCCTCGTCTCAAAAAAAGTTTTAAAAATATAATAGCGCTTAAGTATTTTTTTAAACATTTTCGTTTATTTTCAGGAAAACGCAGTACAGCAAGTCGTGGTGAAACAAAGCCAGAGCATTGGTTTTTTATTTACGAAGATTAAAGAACTAAAAGACACGATTACGAGCATTACGAGCGGAATTGCGCAGACAATGAGCCAGATCCAAAATTTTGCAAAACAATCCGAAAAAAAACTGGACGATGTAAAAGATGACTTACAGGGACAAATTAACAAGCAGACAAATTCTACCAACGCGGGTTTTTCATTTGTTTTAAACATAATAGGAAATATTCAAAAAAATATCACAAAGCTTAAATGATATTATCGGTGTACTATAACAACGTCTGTTGTAGCATTACTTTAGCAATTCCTCATCATGAGCTGCCTGCTTTTACTTTATCTATAAATTTGAAATAAATCTGTTTCTTTTTAACGTACGCTTTTTCTTTGCCTTTTGGCCAAGATCTTTTCCGGCAGATACTGCAAGAAAAGACTATATGTGGGGGTAACCCCACATATCAGACCTTGGTCAATGTAGGGGCAACCCTTCATACCAATTGTCACTATCCAGCCCCCCTACTCCCCGGGGAGTTGGTCCCCATTTCCCCTTCACTCCTCACATTAAAACTCGGCCTTGTGCCTAATTTGCTCGGTGGGGGAGAAAATAAATACCAACCCTTCATACCAATTGTCACTATCCAGCTCCCATTTCCCACCGATCGGGAGCTGGTCCCCTTTCCCTCCACCTCCCTCTCTCTCCACATTAAAAACGACCTTGTGCCTAATTTGCTCAGTGGGGAAGCAAATAAAATCAAACCTTCATACCAATTGTCACTATCCAGCTCCCCTACTCCCCGGGGAGTTGGTCCCCATTTCCCCTTCACTCCTCACATTAAAAATCGGCCTTGTGCCTAATTTACTCGATGGGGGAGCAAATAAATACCTTTTTTAACGTACGCTTTCTGCTTGTTTGCTTTTTCATGATAAAATAATTCAGTAAGTTGTTTTGTTGGGGAGATGCTTCCACTTTTTCATGCAATTACGTGTGCTTTTACGACCTTGTTATTAAAACTTAGCATTAGTGGTAAAAAGAAAATGGTTAAATCAGTGGCGTAGCTAGAGTAAACGTCAACCGTTGCGATACACTCAAATGTCACCTCAAGGACATTGCGTCACCTCTCCTTCGCTGTCACTGGACTCACACCCCCTTTAGCTACGTCACTGCTTTATATATATACTTTCACTACACCGATGAAGACTGAAGGATCGGTCGAAAATATGTACCTGTAAAAAGAGTGTTTTATTTTTTTTTCATAATATTATTTTGTATTCCTGCACGTCATCAAATGAAAACGAATAAAGAAAAGTTATAAGCTTTTATACTTTTCGTATTCTTTTTTATACATTTCCATTCATATATATATATATATATATATATATATATATATATATATATATATATATATATAACTCTATCAAACATCTCAAGATCATAGAAATATGCACTTATTCCGCGGATTCAAAGAATGCTATTCTTGCTATTCTTCTCATCAGAGGACAGAAAGAAATCAGCAAATTATATTTGTAGTACTAGAATTTGCTGGTTATGGCATAAAATGAACTTGCAATTTGTTATAGTCGTAACTTCCAAAACTGTATAGGTCGTTTAAAAAGAAATATCAGCAATAGTAGTGTTCAGTCTAAAATTTTTCTTTGCATTTAGATCGCAATGGTAACCAATCATAACAGACGAAACGAGACCATGCGAACACTGTCGATTTAATAAAAAGTGGCGTTGTAAATGTAGTATAGTTCCATCTTACGTTTTTCAAGAAGGAATTCACGAATTTGTAGAAAGTGGGTGCATATTCTTTGTCGAACATAATTGGATGAGATTGAAACACTCAACTGTGAATGATTGCTACAAATATAGTTTGCTGATTTCTTTCTACCCTCTGATGAGAAGAATAACAAGAATAGCATTCTTTGAAACTCCACGGAATAAGGATTTTGAAAATTTTTTTTTGGAGTATTCAGTCGAACAATAGATTTAACTGTAAATTTCAACTTACAATTTTAATTTATTTTCTCTTATAATAAGCTCTATTGTTTTGTTACTGAGCTTTTTTATTTGGTTGGGATTAAAATATTTATATAAAAAATATTTGGTATTCATATTGGATCGAAGTTTACCATTGCATCTCTTTTATATAGCCTTTGCTAGTATATATATATATATATATATATATATATATATAGAGAGAGAGAGAGAGAGAGAGAGAGAGAGAGAGAGAAAGAGAGTGAGAGAGAGTGAGAGAGAGAGAGAGTCATCCACATACAGTACTGTTTTGCTGTTACACAGCTCATCAATGCGGCTAGATAAGCAACTACCTCAAGCCCAAACGACGAGCTTCTAACTGTTGCGCTATTCGGCTGCTGCTGTGCGGGTAGTGAATTAACAATGTTTTGACATCCACCAAATACCTAAGCTCCATTTGTTTACACAAAGAGCACGGCTTTATACGCTAATGATAATTTGTATATCACTTCCCAGTATGCTTCACCCAAGATGGGGAGGATTATAGTCATCTACATACAGTACTGTTTCTCTGTTTCACAGCTCATTAGTGCGGCTAGACCAGCATATATATATATATATATATATATATATATATATATATATATATATATATATACTATCAAAAGTACCCGTCGTTGACTAGGTTCAAAAACAGCCTACAGAAAATGGACTCTGATTTATGAAAGTTTGATAGGTTATGAAAAGAAAGGGTTGTAAAGAGATAGCTTCGAATTTGGGGGTATCAAAACCAAGCAAAATATGATGAAAGTAAAAATAAAATAGATAAACCCCATAATTTATTATACCATACCTGTTCACACTGAAACACTTATCACAATATTCTGGGGATCTATATTAAAAAACCTTGTTAAACTTTGTGACATATTTCCATTCTATGGAGGTCAGGCGCGAACGAACACCCCATAATTTTATTATACCATATTTCTTCAAACTGAAACAGAATTATCAAAGTATACTTACGCAGATAGTTATAAAAGTCTTTATTAAAGTGTGTGCATATTTCCATTCTATGGAGGCCAGGCGCGAACACAGACCCCACAATTTTATTATACCATCACTATTTGAGTTAAAACGTATTTATCAAAGTATTATTATGTACATCTATATCAAAAACACTTGTAAACGTTTTCTAATTTTTAATTTTTTTATTTCCATACTTTGTGCATCAGGCGCGAACGCAGACCCCACAATTTTAATGAATCATCATTATGCCAGATCAAACATACCCATTCCTGTGTCTCGATATATATTCTATCATTATATGTGATCAGTTTTCTATAATAGTCAACCATATAGGAGCCTATTCGTGACCAGACACACACGCAGACGTTCAGCTTTATATATATATATATATATATATATATATATATATATATATATATATATATATACTAACAGGCCGCCCAGCATTGCCCGGTCGTAAAATACGCTTCAATATGATAATTAGATTGATGTACATTTCGTATTTATTATTATATTAGCGGGGGGTACCCGGCGTTGCCCGGGTGTTTTTAGGTGTGTGTATGGGGGGGGAGGGATAAGTAATAACCCTGAAATGATGTTAAAAAAATCTGAAAAATCAAATCCCCAAAAAAAAAACAGCGAAAAAAAAACGCTGTGTGTATAGGGGGGGGGGAAGTAAACTAAAGAATAAGCGAAGTAAAAAAAATAAAGAAACGTTGCCCGCGTGTCTAAAGATGCAAAAGAAAAAAAAATTGTTTTGGTCGTGAGGCTGAATTGAACCCGGAGGTGAAACTAACTCTAACCACTTAACTGTATAGACTAAGAGTAAGAGGAATTGATTATAGCGTTAAAATAAGGGTTATAAAGCGAGTGAAAGAGGTTTGATTGACAGATAGCCACTAAATGAGGTCATCGCGGGAACGTTACGAAATTACGTATTCCGTTTCCTGTCTAACATCTCTCTCTATCTGTCTCTCTCTCTTTCTCTCTTTCTCTCTCTCTCTCTCTCTCTCTCTCTCTCTCACACACTTCGTCTTCCTTACTCTAAAGACTGAAAAATGGCGTCTGGCTGTTTTTATTTTTAAAAACTTCGATCGTTAATATTTTTTGTAAGCGTATTTTTTTTTACTTCACATGTTTGGCTTGTTATTTTTCGTTTAACTATCGTATCTAACTATTTTGAATGTGCTAATAAATTTGGTAACGTTGCCATAGCGTAGAAGTTCATAGTTTAGCTTTAATTAATTTTTTTTACCGATAACAACATTTTTAAATTGTAAATTCAGACCGCCATTAGAGCTTGCTGACGTCAAGATCACTTGACATGACTCAGCGGGTTTTAAATACAAGTTGACCCAAAATAAACGGCCGCGTGTATACATTATGTAGAAGAGTTGGTGCCCGTATTTTGGGGGCAGTTATAAATCGATTTAAAAATATGTAATGTTTAACATTAAAATGTCACTTTTTACCCCTCCCCTGCAGAAAATCGATCAGTTGACGCACTTCTGAGGGTCATTTTGGGCCAATTTTTCGATATTTTTCGTCCGGAAGGTGGGGCTTTCATATGAGACCAAGTTTGTGAATTTGTGTTGTGTCTGTCGAAAGTTTTTAGCAGACACACAAACATACATACATTCACACAAACATACATACATTTTCGCTTTTATATATATAGATTATATTGGACCCAATATATAGTTATGACTTAAAAAGTTTAACAAAAAAATGACTTGTGTGCAACCAACACGAATCGAAACCAAAACGTTTAGTTTATGATTTACTTTTTCCTTTAACGTTAATGCCTGAGCTATGAAGACATGTTTGTTGCAAGGCTAAAAATTAAAACATGAACCAATAGCTATTACGTTATGCGTGCATATTCATAATGCCGTCGTTTGATTTTCACCTGGAAAATTTCATATTTTTTTTTAATTTTCACATTCTGCACCAATTTTTCCCGGCTAAAACCCAAATATAAAGTGTCACGTGTTTTCGAATATCCTATGTATTAAGTTTCATGTCGGTAGACCAAAAATTGACAATGTTATTGTTTACTGCACATGGTAATATTAAACGTTTATTTCAGTTTTTACTTTATATTTGATTTGTATTTTCTCGTCCACGGATGTCCTGATATCTAGCAAGGTGATTTTAAATATTGCATAAAGGAGTTTGGTAAGCAAAAGTTTCTAAACAAATATATATATACGCTGTACGAGCCCTTTCTAGTCTCACACAAAAACACGCATCACATCTCAAGCCATTTTTCTTGTCATATGCATTCGCGCACACAAACATACGCACGCACATACACACACGTAGTTATATTCACGTTCACGTACATACACTCACATTCACGTACATACACACACACGCTAACGTACACACATGTACGCACACATACTCGCACACGTACGCACACATGGGCAACGTCACTTCCCCATTGAAGGGAAACCACACATGCGCAAAAGACCACCGGAAACAACTATAAAATCAAGAGACCTGAGCTGTTTCCTCCTTTTTTCGACTCAGCTCCCGAGCTGAGCGGTCGACGGACTATCCCCTCACTTTCGGGGCGCGCGTGCCCGTGCGCTTCACGTCATCTGCTACTATCTGTGGGGGCACGAGTCAACAGACAGTACGTACACCTTACACGCTTTCTATCTCCATGTCCTGGATTGATTTTCTCTTTCTCTCTCTCTCTCTCTCTATACAACAATTGACTTTCTTTCTCACCAGTTAACAGCGAGAGACACACGCCAAACTGGATTGACTTTTTCACTTTCTCTCTCTCTCTCTCTCTCTCTCTCTCTCTCTCTCTCTCTCTCTCTCTCTCTCTCTCTCTCTCTCTCTGCAACAATAGACTTTCCCTCTCACCAACTAACAGCGAGAGACACACGCCAAACTGGATTGACTTTTTCACTTTCTCTCTCTCTCTCTCTCTCTCTCTCTCTCTCTCTCTCTCTCTCTCTCTCTCTCTACAACAATAGACTTTCCTTCTCACCAGTGAACAGCGAGAGACGCACACCAAACTAAACACGTGTTGTGCCCTTTTCTTTCATTTGTTTCTTCACGAAATAAATCCTAGTTCGTTTATTTCAATAAACGCGTTGTTCGTTCCTTCCTCAAGGCAATTAATTTTTCCTATTTTGTACGACTGGGGGATATATATAATATATACCACAAGTCCCGCAACAACGCATACATTAATCTATATAGAAAGAGTTTTGTGTTTACTATAAGCTTTTTACGCAAATATTACGCAAGTATAAATCATGTAGAATATCTGCATGAATATAATTATACTTAATAGTTAACTAAAGACGATCATTCCATGAGAAAACCGAAACAAACTCATAAATTAAAATAAATGTTTAAAAGAATATGCTAAGTAGCAAGCTCTTTTGCAGATGAATGCCATTCAACGACCTATATATAACAAAGTTGTTTTTTTTTTAATAAATACAAAAAAAGTTTGCTTTTTTCTGTTGTTCTTGGCCTTCGGGTCAGGATCAAAGTGTGGTGTCTGTTCTTCTGATACTGCACTGCACTTTTTTGGTCTCGGTTAGTAGAGGAGAAATCCTTCATGACTGATACAGAGTGGCCCTTTTAGAG
The DNA here is from genome assembly GCF_053919585.1 of Euprymna scolopes. Lineage (NCBI taxonomy): Eukaryota > Metazoa > Mollusca > Cephalopoda > Sepiida > Sepiolidae > Euprymna > Euprymna scolopes. The sequence goes on along the minus strand of NC_136485.1, from coordinate 171,329,934 downwards.
AGCTAACCCCCCCCCCATACACACCCACATTAAAAACCGATCTCACATCTAATTCTGCCCTCGTGAGGCGGCAAATAAAAAAAATTCAATTTATTTGAAAACATTTTTACATTTAAAAAAAAGGTTTAATGGCTGGATTAATAAGATAAATTGTTGGAATAGTTGAAATAATAAGATAAATGAAATTGTGCCTACGAAAAAAGTGCTTGGTTTGATTAATTGTGATAAAAATCATTTTATAAATTCTAATAATAAAAAGACGTTTTGTTTGATTAATTAATAATAAAATAAATTTTCAATTTAAAAAAAACCTTTGGTTTGATGAATTATAATAAAATAAATTCCAATTATATAAAAGACGTTTGGTTTTAATGATAATAAAAATTTAATTCAATTAAAAAGACGTTTGGGTTAAATGATAATAATAATAAAATAAATTTTCAATTATAAAAAAGACGTTTGGGTTGAATGATAATAATAAAATAAATTTGTAATTATAAAAAAGACGTTTTGTTTGATTAATTATCATAAAATATATTTTCAATTATAAAAAAGACGTTTGGTTTGAATGATGATAATAATAATAATAAAAAAATAAATTTTCAATTATAAAAAGGACGTTTGGTTTGAATGATAAGAATAATAATAAAATATATTTTCAATTATAAAAAAGACGTTTGGTTTGAATAATAATAATAATAATAACTAAATAAATTTTCAATTATAAAAAAGATGTTTTGTTTTATTAATTATAATAAAATAAATTCCAATTATAAAAAGACGTTTGGTTTGATTGATTATAATAAAATACATTTTCAATTAAAATATGTTTGTATTGATTAATTATAATAAAGCAAAGTTTAAATTATAATAAAATAAATTCCATTTATAAAAAAGACGTTTGGTTTGATTAATTATAATATAATAAAGTGTTAATTATTAAAATAGTGGATACAAAAATATTGATATCAAGTATAAGCAATAAAACTCCAATAACTATAATAAAATTAAAAACAGAAGAAAAAGAAATATTATCTGGTATACGGCGCCATACAATCAAATGTTAAAAACAAAAGTTAGCAAGACATTACTAGATGTTATCGAAAAGCACATCCACGAAAGAAATCCCCAACACAAAATTTTCAATAAAAAATAATCTAAAGTTATCCTACAGCTACTGCGAAAATTTAGAGATAATAATTAAAGCACATAATAACAAAATATTGAATAAAAGCAATGAAACTACAACAAAATAAACAATAAAAATGTCGACACCATGACAAAAATAAAACTAACACAAAGGACACATAGGTAACTAGTAGAAATAATAATAATAATAATAATAATAATAATAATAATAATAATAATAATAATAATAATAATAATAATAATAAACCAATTTCGGACAACGACAACCATACTTGAAATAAAAATAAAAATACTAATAACGAACAAGATAACTGCAACTGCAGAACACGCACACTTCAAAGTAAATGTCTAACTAAAAGCATAGTTTACCAGGCCACAATATCTGCGAAAGAAACCCCGAATAACAAAAAATATTACGTAGGTATGACTTCCTTAATTTTCAAAAACAGATATTATGATCACAAAAGTATATTCAAAAATAAATGTGTGTGTATATATATATATATTATTTGAGATTATTATCTTCAGAGATAAGGTAATCAGTGAAATATAATGAGGTTTATACAAGAGTGATCAATACTGAAGTAGAGCAAGGCATACTTTCAATTTGTTTTTACATAAACAGTAATGTGTTGCTACACAGTCATGACCATGCTTCGGTCAGCTAGTATTTAGTTACTATGGACCTCTAAAGGCAATCATCCTTATGTGAAATGTGAGTCAGTAATGAAAATCAAAAGTCATCTTACAACAAAAAATAAGAGAAAGGAAGTGAAGTTCTGCCGTCCATAAAACAAGATTAAGTGCGTGTGGAGTTTTGCCCGTGTTGGGGTGATATATATATATATATATATATATATATATATATATATATATATATATATATATATCACCCCAACACGGGCAAAAATCCATATATATATCACCCCGTATGTATGTATATATGTATGTATGTATGTCTGTAAGTATGTATGTATGAGGAAATATATGACAATGACCATCGGCTCTTGGAATGTGCGGACGCTGCTTGACTTGCCGTCAACAATAACGCGTCCAGAGCGTAGATCTGCTCTTGTATCTAAGGAACTTCAACGTCATGATATGGACATTGTTGCTCTGTCTGAGACCAGACTGGCTGATGAGGGACAGTTTTCTGAGTTGGCTGGGGCCTACTCTATTTTCTGGAGTGGTAGAGCGGATGGATGTAAGAGGGAATCAGGCGTGACTTTTGCTATAAAGCCATCAGTTCTTTCTAGCCTGGAAGAACTTCCCTGTAGTGTGAGTGACCGGATCATGACTATGAGGTTACCTTTGGTAAATGGTCGTTATTCAACTTTTTTGAGTGTCTATGCACCCACTATGGATGCAACAGAAGATGAAAAGGTTGCTTTCTACATGTCTTTGTGCAGTGTAGTTAGACGAATTCCCTCTGCTGATATGATCTTCATTCTTGGAGATCTTAATGCTAGGGTAGAAAGAGATTTTGAAACCTGGGACGTGTTGTGTAAACACGGAGTGGGCAAGTGTAATAGCAATGGTCTGATGTTGTTGCAGTTTTGTTCAGAGATGGGTTTTAAAATCAGTAACACCGTGTTCCAACAGAAGGACAAATACAAGACGACCTGGATGTATCCTGGTTTCAAAAAATGACACTTGATAGACTATGTGTTAGTCAGAAAATATGAGATGTGGGATATCTGCAGTGTTCGTGTCATGCGGGGTGCAGAGTGCTGAACCGACCATCGGTTGGTCCGTGCAAAGATTAAGTGTGTTGTGAAGCCCAAGATGAGGGGAGCTAGTGTGGCTATTCCAAAGCGACTTAATGTTGCCCGTCTAAAGGACAATATTGTGAGAGAGAAACTAGTTAAGGAGATGGAAGAGATTGATTGTGAAAATACTTGGCCTGCTTTTAAGGAATTTGTCTATGAGGTATGTGAGAGAGTATTAGGTTATTGTGAGCGTAAACATCAGGATTGATTCAATGAGAATGATACTGAAATTCAAGCTCTGCTTGATTCAAAAGCCATCGCATTGCACGCTTATCTCGGGGGTGGTTTGACGGATGGTGAGCAAGATCGACTGAGGGACAAGTTTAAGGCAATCAAGCACGAGGTGCAGAGGAGGTTGCATAACATGCAGGATGAATGGTGGAGGCAGAAAGCTGAGGAAATACAGTTCGCCTCGGATTCGAACAACACCAAGGTCTTATACAGCTTACTGTGAACAGTTTACGGACCATCCAGATCACCTATCACTCCTCTGCGCTCGAAAGATGGTGAGGATCTTCTTCAAGACCCTACCGACATTCTTCATAGATGGAGGGAGCATTTCAATGACCTCCTGAAAAGACCTTCTTACGTTGATCACGAGTTTGTTAGGTCGATTCCTAGCAATCCGGTCAAGGATATCTTGGCAGAGGTTCCTTATCTCTAGGAGGTTGAAACAGCTGTCCATAAGCTGAACAATGGAAAGTCTCCTGACCCGAATCGTTTACATGCAAAGATCTTTAAATGTTCTGGACCCAAGATGATGCGACGCTTAGTGGAATTGTTGCAGACCGCTTGGCGAGATGAGTGTATTCTGCAGGATTGGCGGGAAGGGTAGCACAGATGAATGTGGAAACTATCGAGGCATCTCTTTGCTGTCAGTAGTCGGTAAGGTGCTCTGTACAGTCAATAGGGATGCTTTGTGGGAGATTTTGAAAAGGCTTGGCTGTCCTGACAAGTTTGTAACCATCTTAAACTCTTCCACGATGATATGAAGGCTGTGATCAACGTTGGGGGAAAGCTGGCTGATCCTATCTCAGTAGAAAATGGTGTTAAGCAGGGAGACATTCCAGCACCCACACTCTTTGCATTGTATTTCACCATGGTCTTTCGGATGGCATTTGGGGGTGGTGCTCTGATGGTGTCTATATTCGTTACCGAACTACTGGGGGTTGTACATCATTAGGCGCTTCAATGCAAGTACAAAGGTACTCACCAAAATGATTCATGACTTGCTCTATGCAGATGACTGTGATCTGGTGGTTCATACGGTGACTGATATACAGCATCTTGTGGATGCTTTTGCGGTTGCCTGCAGCGCATTGGGCCTGACCATCAATCGGAAAAAAACTTAATGTATCAGCCTTGTCTTAATGTATTAGCCTTGTCTTAATGTATCAGCCTGCTCCGGGCATGCTATACTATGAGCCATCAGTTTATATCTGTGTGTCAAGGATAGCGGTTGTCTCTAAGTTTGTATACTTGGGTAGCACACTGAGTATGTCTGGTGCCCTGGATGATGAGGTATCGTTACGGATCAGCAGAGCAATGATGCCTTCGGAAAGTTGGACGGGCGTTTGTGGAGACGTAATGGGATCTTGCTGCCAACTAAGATAAAGGTTTATGCATCATGCGTTCTCTCTACTCTTCTCTATGCTTGTGAAACTTGGACAACATACAGGGAGCATTTGAGACGTCTCGAGCGGTATCACCAGACGTGTCTACGGCAAATCTTAGGTGTGGGTTGGCAGATGTATGTCAGTGATGTGGAGTTGCTTGATCGAACCCAATGCCTTAGCATTGAGGCTCACGTTATTAAGCATAGACTGAGATAGAGTGGACATGTGGTGAGGATATTAGACAGTCGACTTCCCAAACAACTCCTTTATAGCGAGCTCACCGAGGGAAGACGTCTGACTCAAAAGCCTAAATTGAGATTTAAGGATTCTTTAAGATCCACCTTAAAAAAATGTGAGATGGATGAAAGAGGGTGGAGAAGGACCTTGCGGGGAGGTGTGGAGAAGGACCTTGCGGGGAGGTGTGGGCAAGTTTGAGGCAGATCGAACCCAGTATGAGCGGCTGAAGAACGATATCCAGAAAGGGAGAGTGAAAGGAGCCGTGGATGAGAGGGGTAGCCAAATTGGTCTAGAGTGTGAGGTGTGCGGAAGAATATGTCTTAGCAGAGCTGGGCTGATGAGTCACCAGTCTACTCATCGGCGTAGCGGGCCACAAAGCAGTCTTGAGTTGCCATAGTTAACCTGTGTCAACTGCGAGCGGATGTACAAAACGACAGGCGGTTTGAAACAGCATTTGATCCTGCATAGAAAAGAACAGCAAGAATATATCTGTATATGTCTGTATATGGATGTGTAGTAATGCACATATCAACTTTCTCATCTTTTTCTGCATTTCCTGACAATTTCTTCCTTTTCCTTTTCTACTCCGCCTTTTATTATTCCAAACCAGTTTCCAATGGAGGTCTGTACACTATTCCTTGCCATAATTGCCATCGTAAATACGTTGGTGAAACTCAGCGTAAACTGGAAAAAAGGCTCAATG
>NC_136485.1:171296960-171319460 GCF_053919585.1 Euprymna scolopes | reverse complement strand
GCCAATCAACTCTGGTGTTCTCACTTCCGTATTCCTCCACACCTCTCATTAACCCTCACAGACTTCCTGTCTTTCTTGAATCTCTTATGCCACTCAAAAGCTGATGCTTGAATCATGCAAGATGGTGTTAAAGCAATTTGAAGCATTCCCTACGTTTTTGTGACATTTTTTCAAATTTACACTTCTCTAGATTCTACTGTAGATAATGACCATGCTGTACAGTACCCTACAGAATTTTTAAATTCCTTGCAATTACCTGGTATGCCACCACACAAATTAAAACTGAAATCTGGATGTCCAATTGTGTTACTCAGAAACCTTGATGCTCCACGACTATGCAATGGAACAAGATTATGTGTAACACGAATGCAACCTCATGTGATAGAAGCAGTCATATTGACTGGTGTAGCTACAGGCGAATTGACATTTCTTCCTAGAATACCAATTATTCCATCAGATTCAACAATTCCATTTAAAAGGCTTCAGTTCCCAATAAAATTATGTTTTGCCATGACAATAAATAAGTCGCAAGGACAAACCTTGGCAGTGGTTGGTCTGAACTTAGCTTCTTCTTGCTTTAGTCACGGACAGTTTTATGTTGGATGTTCACGGGTAGGTTCCCCACACAATCTATATATATTAGCACCAGAGGGTAGAACATCAAACATTGTGTATCCAAGAGCTTTATACAAATAGGAAAGCCAATTCTCCCTTCTATTATTATTTATAGTTATTTTTTGCTGTGAATTATCAGCATGGCAGTCTCATAAGTATTGTCCACACTCCACCCATATTCCTGTCAGGTCAATGTTTTAAAACTCTGATAGGAAATTCTTATGGGAAGTTTCTAATCTTTTTCATTATAAAATGTGTACCTTTTTCTATTCAAAATTTAATTTAATACAACCGTTCACTTCTTTCATGTTAAGTTACTTAAAATCACTAAACTCAGTTGCAGTGCTCCGTGGCATAGTGGTTAGCATGCCGGACAATTCACATTATATTTTCACATTCACGCTGACCTACCATAGTCTTTTTTTTTTTTTTTTTCATAAACACCTAAAATGGATTTTCTTGGTGGCCGAGTTGTTAACATCGCATGTTTTTTTTTTTCACACTTAATTTTCCAACTTCGCCCCAATACTCCGGGTTTGATCCTTCCTACTTACCTAACATCACATTTTTTTTTTAAACAATCCCCACCCCGGAAACAAACACCCGGGCAACGATTTTTTTTATTCTTTTGTTTTGATTTACTCAAAACCGCTCTAGGATTCCTCGGGCTTAAGTCTGAGGAATCCTAGAGTTGATGAAACGCGAAATATTCAGTGTAACTTAATCGCCATATACATTTTATAACTTACTATATATATATATATATATATATATATATATATATATATATATATATATATATATATATATATATATATATATAAAAGATAATGAGTGATTGTTTTCTGTTTCATAGGTGGAGGGGTCGACTGACTCTAATCTGTCTTTAATGGTATCTGTGTGCGTGTATTCAGTAAGAAAAATTAAAATGTCGTCAATGTATCTAAAATATTCTGTGTTTTGAGGTAATCTAAATTTGGAAGGACCAGATTCTAGGAATTCTAAGAAAACGCAAGCTATATGTATATACATGGATAATGCGTGTATACATATGCGGCTTTTTTAGTAATATTAGAAGAAATAACAAACACAAATTAACTGAAAATCAGTGCGTTTTTTATTAATATATATATGTGTGTGTGTGTGCGCGTGTGTGTGTGTGTGTGTGTATAAACAGACAAAATTTATTAGAAACCACGTTAAGATGCAAATATTTTATAAAAATTAAATTGATTTTTAAGACGCTTTTTGGTGAGTAAAATATGTATCGTTGTGAATGAAAATTTGCTTTAAAATAACATTACCTTGCTTCGTATTCGTGCATCGAGGCTCTGTGCGGATGATGTTGAACACTGTAGTGTTGATAAAATTACTTTTCGTGGAATCGCCACGGTGTAATAAGAATTGGCAGCAAAAGCTCATTATGTTATATATATAATATATATATATATATATATATATATATATATATATATATATATATATATATTGGATTATTTATCTTCCACCAGACTATCCATTCATGTGTAATCACCTTTTTCTTCACCATATTCCCTCTGCTTCACTTTATTTGTTATCAAGTAAGATCTTTGACTTACTTGTTGTTTCATCAAATACTTTTGCATGCAAAATCCGATCTCGCATTTTGCTAATTCCTACCCTCTGATAAGAAGGAAAGTATTTCTTTGAAACTCCGCGGATTAAGGACTATCCACTTATCTAGTGTTTCCTTTTCAGATTAAATATGTTTTTAACTCATTTCAAAGTGTTTTTAATATGTTTTATTAACTGTTTGCTCGTATATATGTGTGTGTGTGTGTGTGTGTGTGTGTGCGTGTGTATATATATATATATATATATATATATATATATATATATATATATATATATATATATATGGTTAAATATATCTGGGTATGTATGTATGTGTGTGTATGTATGTATATATATATACATATATATATATATATACATATATATATATATATATAGAGAGAGAGAGAGAGAGAGAGAGAGACATTAGGAATATATAGAGAGAGATAGATACATACATAGATCGATAGATAGATAGATAGATAGATTCATATATGCTGAAATATGTAATTTTGCAATTATATTTCACCTTTAATTTATAAGAATTCTTTAATTTATGAAACTCAATGTAATTACAGAGCATAGTACAAATAAATGACAAAAGTCTATATTCCAAATTTTATTCCTTTAATTACGTTGACATTTGCAATTCTTGAGAACACCTGTTTCGTGGCGCAAAATCATTCATTTACATATTATATCTATCAATGAATCTATTCTTCCCTTAACTCATCAGAAGAAAAAGCACCTATGAATTCATTAAAATAATATATATATATATGTGTGTGTGTGTGTGTGTGTGTGTGTGTGTGGTTGCTCAGACGATAGGCAAGAGACTCGGGTTTCGAATCTTGCGTTCGGAAATCTTTTACTGATGAGCTCAAAGGAAGGCAAACTTCGAGTCTAGGACTTCCGGTCTGTAGCTTCCATGATTTGTGTCAACTGCTAAGTTGTGTGATTGTGAAAATAATTATTGATTATTTCACATTTAAAGATTATCTATTTATCTATCTATCTATCTATCTATCTATATATATATATATATATATATATATATATATATATATATATATATATATATATATATATATATATATCTTTATTTACATTTATAGATGTATATTTATTAATTTATTTACATATATGACGTATTCGTATGTATGTAGGAAGATGTATTCTTTTCGGTTTTACCAAACGCCATATTTGATTGTCGGATTCATTGGTGAATTCTTTTTACAGTTGAATGCCTTTGCAAAATATTCACTGTTTCGTAATGTGACGATCACCCTGTAACAACAAAAATACAAAATATTATAACAATTTGTACAACAAATTAACATTAATGTTTATGAATTTTGGAGATGAAGCTAAGTTATTCATATTATTCATATAGTTCAGACTCATCTTGAGTGTCATTTTCACGACATTTCGCTCGATGTAACTGTCTAACTTCTTCAGGTGTATCTTGTCGAACTCGGGAATCTGCGGGAATTTCGGACGAATAGTCTGTGAATTAAATAAAGGTCTCTATTCGAAATTCCGTGCAGATTCCAAATTTCGACAGAAAGATTCGAGAATTAGCCAAGATACACTTGTTGATGGCCGGGGGTTAAATCGATTAAAACGTTATGAAAATGACATTCAAGGCGCTAGTCTGAAGAATCCAAATAATACGCAATCTATATGTTTATATGATAGCGTGTATGTTATTTTGTGTGTCACGCTTACATCTTTTCTCCTCCCGAGTGGCTGTCATTTAATTGTTATGACCTTCCATTTCTTATAATAAAAAATTTTTACCAAGCATACTTCATATGTATTTGTTTCGATTATAGCTGAAAGAACACAAGTTATATATATATATATATATATATATATATATATATATATATATATATATATATATATATATATATATATATATATATTGTTCATGAGTTTTGGTTTCGGTTTCGATTCAAGCTAATGCACCGAAGTCATATGAGTATAACTTTCTTTGGTAGAGCACTCTCGTAAATTATCTTACTCGCTACTTAATTTAGCTGAAATAATGCGAAGCTCGCGATTTGTTTACAAACAAACGTTTGAGCCCTCTACGAGTAGCGGACGAATGTTTATTTAAAATAATCGTTCGGACAAGTTAATTTCGGCCACCGATTCCGTAGTCAAGGGGTAGAACTGCCGACTGTCATCACGACGGTTCTAGGTTCGATCCTCGGCTTGGGAGAGGTGTTAGTCTAGCGGCACTGATGAGTTGTGAAACAACGAAACAGGTCTGTATGTCGATGACTAAAATATATTTTATAAAGCTCCCCTCTTTGGTAGAGCACTCTCGTAAATTATCTTACTCGCTACTTAATTTAGCTGAAATAATGCGAAGCTCGCGATTTGTTTACAAACAAACGTTTGAGCCCTCTACGAGTAGCGGACGAATGTTTATTTAAAATAATCGTTCGGACAAGTTAATTTCGGCCACCGATTCCGTAGTCAAGGGGTAGAACTGCCGACTGTCATCACGACGGTTCTAGGTTCGATCCTCGGCTTGGGAGAGGTGTTAGTCTAGCGGCACTGATGAGTTGTGAAACAACGAAACAGGTCTGTATGTCGATGACTAAAATATATTTTATATATATATATATATAGTTATACTTATATATATATATATAGTTATACTTATATATATAGTTATACTTATATATATATATAGTTATACTTATATATATATATAGTTATACTTATATATATATATAGTTATACTTATATATATATATATATATGAGTATAACTATATATAAATATAAGTATATATATATATATATATATATATATAAGTATAACTATATATATATATATATATATATATATATATATATATATATTGCTGAGTTCAATCCTGAATGAAGGCAGTGAAAAAGTAACATTGAAAAACAGAGAATCAGCAAGTAACATTGAAAAACAGAGAATCAAAAGCCTAGCTGAAGTCCGAACACGGTACCCCCGTAATAATAATAAAGGGTTGGGTTCGAGACTCCTAACAAACCGGTCACCTGACGAAGGCCGGAGGGCAAAACGGCCGAAACGTTGTGACAATAACAACCAAGATGAGGAAGTCAGTCCGACAATCTCAATCAATGAAAACAACTCACCTCAAAAATACAGACAATTACTAAAACCGTATTATATGTTCATCAACGTTTCGTCTTTATTTCGAGACTTCCTCTGGATGAATGAGATTAAGAAACAAAAAATATACCAGTAAAAAATATTTGAAAATGTTTCACGTGCACAGTGTAACGCAGTTCTATTTCAGGGAAACGGAAAAATGACGTTGGAAATTCAAAAGGAGGGGAGGGCTGGCGCTGTTAAAGAGAAGGAAATTGTAGTGACGTCATATAGTCGTTAATGTAAATTTAAAACTATGAACGCAAGTTTATATTCTTATTGGGAAAAAGATATGTCTGTTGAAATTCAAATATAAGTTAGTAACAGAAATGAAATGAGTGTTTTTTATGTAATTTATTGATTGAAATTATGTGTTAATTATTACAGGGGGTGTTTGAATGGTGTGAGAAAGTTAACCTGTGTTCACAGTTAAATATTGTTCTTTAAATAAGAGTTTACTTACTCTATGTTATAGAAACCTCCACGTTGTTTAATAGTGCTTGAAATTGCGATAAGCGCAGATTCAAGAAGTCTCCGGCGCGTTTATTTGAAATAAATTTAACTACTTTTGCTTGTTTAAAGTCAACGGTGTTGTTATATTGTAATGAATGAGAGAATAATGCACTTAGAGAATTGCCATTTTTTATATCTCTTTTGTGTTTATTGAGCCTTTTTTCCAATTTACGCTGAGTTTCACCAACGTATTTATGATGGCAATTATGGCAAGGAGTAGTGTATATACCTCCATCGGAAACTGGTTTGTTATAGAGATGTTTCATAGTTTTTAATATATGTCTTATGGTTAGTGATGTGGTTTGTACGATAGGAATTTTTAGTTTGTTTAGTGTGTTATAGATTATTGTATTATTGGTGTGTGTAGGTAAAAGAAGATGTCTGTTTATGAGAGAAAGGTCTGGTGTGTATGATTTTTTATTATTATTTATTCTGGAAAATATGTGTAGCTTTTCTCTTAGCATTCAATATGAAATATGTCGGATATTACAAGGTTTTCAAACTGTTTGTAAGGTATTTGAATTCTTCATCCTGATATTCAGGACTGCAAATTCTGAAAGCGCGTAAGAAGAAACCAATTATCATCCCCGTTTTTATTTTATTGTTATGGTGTGAATAGAAATGTATGTAATCGTTTTTGTGTGTAGTTTTGCGGTGAACTTTGAAGGATAGTTTATTATTGGATTTTATTATAAGTATGTCAAGAAAAGATAATGAGTTATTGTTTTCTGTTTCATAGGTAAACTTTATGGAAGGTTCGGCTGAGTTTAATTTGTCTCTAATGATATTTATGCGCGTATTTTCAGGAAGAAAAATTAAGATGTCGTCAATGTATCTGAAATACTCTGTGTTTGGAGGTAATCTGAATTTGAAAGGACCAGATTCTAGGAATTCTAAGAAAAGGCAAGCTAATACTCCACTAAGAGGGTTACCCATAGGAAGACCAAAATTTTGTTTATAGAAATTGTTATTGAAGTTAGTCATGTTAGTTATAAGTCTAATGATTTTTATAAGAGTGTCGAGAGGAAAAGGTAAGCTAATGTTAGATTTTTTAAATGTTTAATGAGTAAATTCAAGCATTTTTTAATGGGGACATTAGTATATAATGATGTTATATCTAAGCTGTGTATAGTTTTGTTTTGTACGTTAATGTTTTTTATTTTGTTCAGTAAATCTCCGGAGTTCTTTGTGTGGGAGGTGCTGATAGTGCCCAGTAGTGGAGTCAAAACGTTGGATATGGCACGTGCAATTTTATGTGTGGCACTACCGATCGCAATTTCAAGCACTATTAAACAACGTGGAGGTTTCTATAACATAGCGCCATTAATAAGTAAACTCTTATTAAAAGAACATTATTTAACTGTGAACACAAGTTAACTTTCTCACACCATTCAAACACCCCCTGTAATAATTAACACATAATCTCAATCAATAAATTACATAAAAAAAACACTCATTTCATTTCTGTTACTAACTTATATTTGAATTTCAACGGACATATCTTTTTCCCAATAAGAATATAAACTTGCGTTCATAGTTTTAAATTTACATTAACGACTATATGACGTCACTACAATTTCCTTCTCTTTAACAGCGCCAGCCCTCCCCCTCCTTTTGAATTTCCAACGTCATTTTTCCGTTTCTCTGAAATAGAACTGCGTTACACTGTGCACGTGAAACATTTTCAAATATTTTGTACTGGTATATTTTTTGTTTCTTAATCTCATTCATCCACAGGAAGTCTCGAAATAAAGACGAACCGTTGATGAACATATAATACGGTTTGTTCCTTTTTATTTTCTCTATTCTGTCGGAATATATATTATCACAACTTTATAATATATAAGAATCGATAGAAAATTGACTTTTTAATAATATATACGAAATCGGCATAAATTAAAATATCATATTTATGCGGATTTTATGACCGGGCTATGTCAGGCATCTCTGCAAGCTTAGATCAATACTTTTGCAGTTTTAACAAAAGAGCTACAACAATTTCAGGGCGTCACCATTTACGCTGACATCCACATGATCCCAATATCAATATATTACATAGGAACGAGCCCGCTGTGGTCCCACTAGTTAAAATTATTTTTTTAAGAAATGTTTAAAGTTTGATCAAATATGTTTATGGATTTATTTAATCGAAAAGTCACAAAAATATAATAAAATCGAACAGAATTCTTAGAATTTTATATGTCCATTTTATTTAATGTGTTATCTAATATCCTTAGAGCTTTATTATTGCTACTATTCATAAACGACCTGATAAAATAGTGTCCAAAATGGGTTTATTTGCTTTATAATAGACATGAAAGAAAAACGCATATGCAAGGCAGTGGCAGAAAGCCAAGGAAATGAACTTCAGTCCATAGTGGAATTGAGTCGTAAATGGATGGTATCATTTAATGCTACTAAAGTTAAACTTTTTCCGTCAACAATTATAAGAAGTTTTCTCAACCACAGCTAGCCATGATTAATTACACTTTATCTCTTAAATTCCTCGCTTTAACATTCGCATGCAACATGAATTGGAACAACTACACTAAGGGCATTACTACAAAGAAGGTAGGCTCCCTCTATCGTGCTAGAAATGTACTCACACATGAAAGTATCCTATATTTCTACAAAGCCACAATTCGCCTATGTATAAATAAATGTAAAAATAAATTTATCCATACGCGAATTATGGCTTTGTAGAAATACAGGATACTTTCATGTGTGTGTACATTTCTAGCACGATAGAGGGAGCCTACCTTCTTTGTAGCAGGTCCACTAGTATATATATCATAAACAGGGTCCAAAAAAGAGTCTCCAATCTAATATATCCCGAACTCTCAACTAAGCTCCACCCCTTTTTCCTTCCCCCACAATGTTGTAAGCCTGTGTTTGTTTTACAAGTACTTAAAAACAATGTGCATGCGTAATCCCTCGACGTATATACCCTCGACAAATCAGTCCGGTAGCAAAATCTCATCATTTCACTGTAGAATCTTCTAGATGCGAGAAACATTTCTATTTTTATAGTTTCTTTCCTCGGACTGTTAGATTTATACATTTCACTTCGGCTTTCTGTTTTCCTGGCTACATTAACATTCCGAAATTTAAATGTAACGTGAACAGGCATCTAACTCATCTTTTACATAGTTCCCTGTAGGCATGGTCTTCAACAGTAGCCTCTTACGACCGTGGCAGTATGCGCCTTGTTTGGGGTGAACATGAATAATATATATATATATATATATATATATATATATATATATATATATATATATATATATATATATATATATATAATTTGAGAACCTATATATATATATATATATATATATAATTTGAGAACCTGTATGTATGTATGTATGTATGTATGTATGTATGTATGTATGTATGTATGTGTATTTGTGTAAAAACTCTGTATGAACTGTCCCGTGAGCTATTTTCCAGATTCATATTCTTATGTTTTTTTTAAATTTTGTGACTACAAATCATAAAACTCTTAGTTTCATCCTATGCAGCAACCAGCAAATACATAGAAATGTTTAAAAAAATTTAGCGTGACTTTTAGATTATTTTGCTAATAGTTTTTTTCTCTGATGAGAAAATTTGCATTCTTTGAAACTCCGTGGATTAAGGAGCACCTACCTACCAGCTTTGGAGTATTCTGCCGAATAATAAAAAACTTTTTGTAAATTTCCACTTTACATATCTGTTCTTTTTCTTCTTAATATATATATATATATATATATATATATATATAATTATATATACATATATATACATATATATAAATATATATATACATACATTTATATATATATACATATATATACATATATATATATATATACATGTATATACACACACACACACACACACATATATATATATATATATATATATATATATATATATATATATATATATAATTAAGTCAGTCACTTTTTCAAAATGAGACAAAAATACCAAACTGATATTTAATTCTAGCGACACACTAAAATTATGATTGAAAAAGTAAATATATTAAAAGGTTGTAGCAATGTAGAATGTCGGATTTCTTCACATATTTCTTTGATTTATTCTCGAAATTTTTAAAGCATCCATTTTTTTTCTTTTGCAAAAGAGATTTTATTCTCGAAATTATCAAAGACATTTACCATACCGGTTATATTAAACAGTAAGTACATATTTACTGATTCATACATGTGATTGATTTTGAAAAATAAATGGATATACAAAGGTTTATAAAATCGAAATGATCTTCGTTCTGTTTTCTCTTTTTATTTATGCATCACGTCAGTATTCTACATTGCTACATTTTATATACTTACATGATTTTTTTTACCAGCAATACTTCAAACAAACAACTTTTCCCTTTTATATAAAAGAATGTAGCATTGTCGACTGCGTCCTTGCATTTCTATGAAAGTCGACGTCTGTCCGCTATCGAGCTCTTCTGTCTGTCACACTTAAGTTTATCATTACTGAACGCATCTTTAAAAAATCATTTTCTAAACGAAACGGCTACGTACCTAGCATCCGCTGGCGAATGCGGGTTTGTCAATAATTGGTCAATCAACGCTTCCGGCTGTATCTTTCTACACCAGATCTGCGAACAAAACAAAACCATCGACATTATTGCAACGAACTCTCATAAAGCAAATAATTCAAGAAACTGAAAATATTTAGGGTGTAATGAGATATATGTGTGTGTGTGTGTGTGTGTGTGTGTGTGTGTGTGTGTGTGTGTGTGTGTGTGTGTGTGTGTGTGTGTGTACTAGTGGCAAAAAACTGGTGTAGCTTATTCCGTTGAAAGGATTAGCCAGGCAAAATAGCTAACCTAATGAATTCTTTTAATTCAAATAAATTATGTGTAGCTCAATTGCCATAATTTATAGAACTATTAGATTTCAATCATGTATTGAGTACTGCTATTATAAAGTGTATATATATATATATATGTATATATGTATATACTAATTTTTTTTATACATTAAAATTCGGTAATGTTGACATTTTCATAAAGCAAATAATTCAAGAAACTGAAAATATTTATATATATCAGGTGCTACCTATAAGTTTCCTGACTTTTTTCGTATTGGCATTTTTATTGATAGTACACGCCTGAAACTCGAAGTAATCTCCTCCGGTTGCAATGCACTTGTACCGTTCCCAGAATTTCTGGAAGAATTCATCAAAGTCCTCTTGTGTGAGCATGTCAATGACCCTCGTCACGGCTTCTTGCATCTCTTCAATTGCCTCATAACGACAGCCTCTAAGGTATTCCTTAAGTTTAGGAAATAAACAAAAGTTACAGGAAGCAAGGTCTGAACTATAGGGAAGGTGAATAACTGTTTTGATGCTTATCTTGGTCAAATCGTCTGTGACAAGGATGGAGTTGTGAACTGATTTCTCTGGTGGAAATTGCACTGACACGATTTGAAGTGTTGGCCTCTCCCGACGGAATCTGTTCCTAACCTCACTTAAAACTTCAACATAGTATTCTTTGTTGACCGTTTGTCCATTGGAAACCCGGTGCATGTAGATCATGGCCGTGCTGTCAAGAAAAGGGATTATCATATGTTTTTTGGGTGCGTTTGTTCTGTCTGGCCTTCTTAGGTCTGTTAGAGCCAGCATGCTTCCACTGGGAACTCTGTCTCTTGGTCTCTGAGTCATAGATCCAGCTTTCATCGCAGGTCACTAGAGCATCATTAACTGTGAGATCTGAATTGATCAGCTCGACCATCTCCCTGTTGTCATGACAACGTCTTTCTTTCTCATCTTCTCTGAGCATACTTGAGACAAACTTCGAGCAAATCTTCCGCATCTTCAATTCCTCATGAATTATTTTGTGAACCCGCTTTTCATTGCAAGTCACAACCTGGTGGAGAAACGAGTCGTTTTTGTTGAATAAAATAAGAGAAGATGACACTTTATAATGGCGTTTCATTCGCGAGGCACTCATTTATCAAGTATTTTTTTTTGTGTCTTTCCAATCTCTCTCAAGTAATTGGAAATCGTAGTAGACATTACGTCTAATTCAGAAGCAAGTTCTTGAACAGTTGTGCATCGACTAAGGCTCTTAATTGATCATTGTCAACATCCAATGACCGACTACTATTATCAGCATCATCAAGATTCTCATCAACGCCACGAAATTTCTTAAATCTCCATTGTGCTGTGCGTTCAGTAGTGGTTCCTGGGGTAAACGGTTTGTTGATATCACGAGCTGTTTTGACAACTTTTCAGCTTAATTTGAATTGAAATAAGAAAACTGTGCGAACTTGCTTTATTTTTCATCTTGTATTCTGAAAAGAGGAGATAATTGTTTTAAAATGATTGTAATTTAAACGATTAGATCGAGTGAAAAACGTTTAAAATGATATATGAAGTAAAAGTATTATAACGAAAATTTATTTAAAAATACATCATTTGAAATCTAAATTAAACATTCCACAAGATCTTTTTTCTCAACCTAATAATATTTTATAGCTAATTATAATATTTTATAACTAATTATAATATTTTTTAACTAATTCGTAATATTAGAACTTTTGTCTTTAAAATTAGCAACTTAAGATCCCCGCAGAACCCTTTGTAGTCAATCGAGTCAATAGTTATCTTGGCTTAGACAACCCTGTGAAAAAAAAAACTTTCCTTGTCACGTGTCCACCTTTCATACACATGTGTCTGTTTCTGTTACCCACGGCACACATGTTGTTCAACCACGTCACACATGCTGTTCACCCACGTCACACATGCTGTTCATCCACGTCACACATGCTGTTCACCCACGTCATGAACTGCTTTCCTGAATTTATCATGTTCCTGGTTCATTTAAATAATCAAGTTATTTACTAACTACCTGTTTCTCCTAGTTTCCTACTATTCTCTTGTTTTTAATTTCTTACGCAAATAAAATATGATCAACAAAACAGAAGAAAAAATTCGAAAGTGACGCAGAAAAGAAAGCAACGATATTTACAGACCGGTGCAATTCTTTATTTGCTTTCTTTAAGTTTTCTATCTCGGCTGGGTTCGTTGTTTATTCCTTTTGTGTGTGTGTGTGTGTGTGTGACTGCATTCTCTCCGGTGATAACGGTTTTTATCATTTTTATTTCTTTTATCTAGACCTCTTTTGCAAAAAGTCCTGGTCATTACGGCACCAAATAATGTATATATGTTACGTAGCCGTTACCTTTTTACTCGAACCCGACAAACTATATGCAGAGATAGTCGCAAAGGAACAAATGGAAAGAAATTCGACTCGACATTTTTTGTTTTTACAAAAGGTATTTATTAACAGTACTTTCTAAACCACACTTGCATATTTTTTATGGTTCCTCCAGTCTGCTATGTGGTTAACAACATTCTGCCATCTCGACACATTTTTCTATTCTCTCATACCACCACCTGACTAACCCTAACCCTAATCCTAACCCTAATCCTAACCCTAACCACCAGAACAGATCAAGAAAAACGTTTTTAAATCGTTTGTAGTGGAGACGGTGTTGTTTTATGGTTCACCAGCAAGGACTCTCTGTAAAAAACTTGAAAGTTAGATGGAACTTATACTAGAATGCCCCAGGTAGTGTTAAACTTAAACAGAAAAGCACACCCAACCATTAGCCATCTGTATGGTCGTCTGTCCAGGATCTCTTCGGTAATAAGAGAAAGAAGAACATAATATGTTGGTCATTGCTACCGAAGAAAAGAGGAGTTTGTCAGTGATGTGGTACTGTGGGATCCTAAACACGGAGAAGGAAGACGTGTTAAGATGTGCACAAAATTATTGCAAGAAGACACTGGCTTACAACCTCAAGATCTTCCTAAGGCCATAGAAAAATAGAGATCTGCAGAGGGAAAGAGTCCATTTGGTCCGGACAACCTGCTTGAAACAATGATGATAATTATTGTGTTATCAAAGCATCCTCTTTTTCCCTTTTATCATAATTATAATAAACCTAGTAGTGTTATAGAATGGACCAAGAGAGAGAAGGGGAGGAGGGGGAATTATAGTGTAGACATGTTGACTGGAAGTCAAGATCAGCTGATTAGATTGCGTGTGAGTCATATGATCAGTTTAGCTGAATCATGGAGATTTGGTTTGGACTTGGAAGAGAACGGACGGCTTCACTGTTGTCTCCTCCCCTTCACTGGGGGGTGGAGGGGGGGCGAACACTGACGTGGTAGAAATAAGACCTAGAAGAAGAAACCACACAGGCTAAATTCACTTTCCATTCTTCTGCGATCGATCTGGAAGGTGAATACAAACTATAGAACCAATTTGTTGTCTTGGAGTGAAATAAATCTTCATCCCCAAAAACAGGTACCAGTCTCCCTCCCAGACGAGATGTTCCAGATGACCAGCATCCAAGAAGCAGAAGGTATGTGAAAATGCATGTCACACACACAGCGACATTAACTCTGATAAGATAATCAAACACTCAATCCTTTATGATATGACAACGTAACAGTAGGTGATACCCTTTTCTCTTCCCTGTAACTTCTTTCCCACAGAAGAGACATTGTGAGCCCGTGTCTGCTGTCGTTATTTTCATGGCAAATTCTCAACAGAACGGTAATCTATGGTCCTCCTTACCAAACTTTCACAAAAAAACACTCAACTAGCTGCAACTACTATCAACAATTTTCCAATCCTATCTTTTCCTAACTCTAAACACAGATTTCATGAACAAATGAAATACCAATTTACACCATTACGATTATTACATTACCACATTACATTCATTACCGTTATCCTTAAGTGGCCTTCAGGCCTTGATAAGTGGTAACTTCTAGGAAGAAAAAACACATAAAGTATCACCAAATTACTTTCTCTGTATTATAACTATAATTAATGCGATATTACACAATCTCCAACTTACCTCCCTTTTATTAGAACTAGATCATAAATTGGTGCCAGACAAAACAATGTGATAATAATTTTTGGTTCTTCTTTATTTTAATACCGAAATCTGACGGTCGAAAACTTGCGGTTTCATTCAAAATCAATAACTTCTTACTTATTATTTCAATATCAACTAAACACAATGTCATGTCGCAATTAGTTAAATATTATTGGAATATTACATAAAACAAATATTTCTATGATTCAATGAAAAACCGATTTCGCCATGTTTGCTTGTAATGTGTGACATAAACATAAAGGAAATAACTAATTTCTCGCGAATTGACCTAAGATTTTTCAGTTTCCAGAAATTAATTACCTCCCCTTCTTCTATGTGCTCTATAGAGTTTTTATTTTAGCAAAACTTGTAAAAAATTTTGAAAACTATTTTCATAAATAATTAATTTTCTACCATATAGCTTTTCATAATTTTTGGATATTTTCATTACTGTGACATGACAATTAAGTAGATACCAGTGGCTTTACTTGAAATTCAATATTTGATTTTTGAATTTCACTATTACAACAAAGAACAACCAAAATCTTTGTATTGCTGATAAAAATGCATACAAAAACCTGGATTGGAAACTATGAATACTGAAACAAAGTAAAGTGCTGTACAAAATTATGCAAATAATTTATTTAAAAAATTTCGTTTCGTTTTAGTTTAACTCCATTCCGTTTTCAGATAGGACTGATATTCGATCTGTGATATTTGATTTTGTAAATGTGCGACTCAATTCTTATTACCACATTTTAATCATGTTTTCGATTCTTGTTAAGATAGAGTTGACAGATCGATTTTTTAAAATATGTTATTTCAATCCAAAACAATAGTATTTACTTGTCATGTCGGAAATAGTAATATATCCAAAAATTACGAAAAATCATTGAGTAGAAAAATTTTTATAGTTAAAAGTAATTTTTATAGAAAATTGAGGGAAATGGAATTTTCCCTAGATGTGAACATATTGAAGATTGCAAATACAGGGGATATACTTATCTCCCATTTCGTCACTTTAATGGCTGACGTTTTGTTTTAACCAATAGTGGCAGACTTTTTTTTTTTTTCACTAAAAACATAATAACAGTTGTTCTACTCAATGAATTTTCGTAATTTTTGGATATGTTACTATTTTCGACATGACAATTAAATACTGTTGTTTGGGCTTAAAGCTACATATATAAAAACATTGATCTGTCGACTCTATCTTAGCAAGCACCGTGTTTTCTTCCAATTATATGCGTAATAACTAGGGCTATGACAACAGCATATTCTTTTCCTTGTTTTAATTCTCAGGTATATATGCATTGATATCTTATATGTTTTTATGCAGAGTGATGTGATCCTCGGTTGATTAACTGTGTCCAACTGTGTCGGATATATACTCGAGAGTCAAAACAATGAAAAGAATATGCTGTTGTCATAGCCCTAGTAATAACACATTTTTTTTACTGAACATGGTTCCTCATTTAATGATATTTTTAAAACAAAATAAAATCATTGTTATCACCAATAAACAATTTTTTTATCGTATTATCATGTCTGACGTCGAATCTATAGGATTGCGAATAATTGTAATGTTAAAGACACTCAAAAGAATCTCTTTTATTATAACTGTAATAAATATTGTATAAGAATCTATTAATTATCTCCCCTTAATTCTAAATGCGATAAGAATGCCCGAATTACCTCCCCTTTGTCATAAATCTAGTATTAAAGCATCTGATTTCTTCTCCTTTGACGACAACCTTAAGCATAACCATAACTCTTTTATACACGTTGTAATAAACAATTCCATTATTGTTTATTGTTCATTATTATTTTTAATTCCTCTAAAATAATAATTGTTGTAAGCCGGTCTCATACTGCGCTACACAAATAACTGAATAATTCCTAAACCTTGTTTTGAAATAAGACTGTGACATAGAAGACTCTCATGAAATAAAACTACTTGACTAATATACCCATTGAACCAAGTGCAAGAGAGATCAAAATAATTGCACTTAAAGACACAATAAAAATCTTAAAAAAGATTATCTAAAATAGCTCGCTATTAAATTGGAGACTCTGTTTTGGATCCTGTCTAAGAGTGTGAGACTAGTGGTAGATGCATCAGCCTAGATGTGGCAAATTTTGTCTTTGTACAGGATGGAATGATAAAATTGTCACCATACAAAAGACGACATGATTCCATTTCCGTTTTATGAAAACTGGTGTTCATTTTTTGTTGCAGACCATTTACTAGTTGGTCAGTTGTGTAAAAATCTTAGGAGCAAGTCTTCTATCATGTCTGAAAGTGACACAATGTTCAATGAACAAGATCAGAGATGCGCCGCTGTACAACTCATGATCACTATCGATTCAAGTTATGACAACAGGACCATTGCCAGCATCTTTAAAATACAAGTCTGGACGGTTCAACACTTGAGGGCACAGCTCAATGAAGTTTCCGGCCACAATTATGGTCTTTGGTGTAGTTTCAAGTGAGGGATACATTATGACACCTCACATCTTTAAAGTCGACTTGAAAGTCAACATCAAAGTGTCTCTGAGTGTGTTGAAGAGGAAAGTGATCCCCTGGTGCAATCAGGTGTCCGTTGGCAGACCAGGGGTATAGCAGCAGGACTCGGCACTAGCCCACGGCTAAAGAGACCGAAACTTGGCTTCAGAAAGAATGCTATGACTTTGTACCTTTCCCTTACTACCCTTTACCTGAACCCGCTGGACTACTTCATTTGGTCATATCTCGAGAACATCACCAACATGACCTCCCATAACACCAAAGCTAGCTTGATCGCCTGCCATTTGCCGAGTATTCGCTGAGTATTTGCCAACTATTTGCTGAGCTTCCACCAACATTTGTAGAAAAGGCATGCTCCCAGTTCCGAACCTGTATCGAGGCAGTGATTGAGGCTGAATGCGGCTACATTGAATTCTAGATTTCTAGACAAATATCAGGGTTATAGTAAGTTACCTGAATTGATTTCTTTCAATAAAAGTTTTAAAATAAAGCTGTAGTATTGTTTTCTTTAGGACGTTAAATTTATCATTCCACCCTGTAGAGATATAGGATACTGTCATCTGATAGTATAACAGGACCATCTGATAGTACGCCCCATACCCAGCTAAAATAAGAATGGAAATTTTAAAATATTTTATCTCACATTTTTAGCAATAACTTTATTACGTGTTTTATGAAAGAGTACTCCAATAATCCAATAACTTTATTACGTGTTTTATGAAAGAGTACTCCAATAATCCAATCACGTTTATCCTTGTTGCAATCAAGAATAATCTCCTTCCTTTCTCTCGTATTTCAAATTATGTATGTCTTTCTGTTGCTATACTAGAACTGTTTAAATAAGTTAAGTTTAATTTTCTTTCTGTTTATATATTACATGATCATTTTCTGTTGTGGGGACATACACACCCTTATAATCACTAAGATGGACTTATCCATTAGCCATATAAGCAGCAAGTATAGACCGCTCAATGAGAACTATCCGGATGTCGTACAGAGACAACTCCCCATGGACTTACTAATCTTCCTGTATTACTAACCCTGTTGTGGATATAAATGTTCTTCGTATTCTCACCAGTCGTCGTGTTTTCCTATTTTCACCTTTGCCGACTCCACTACAATTTCGATAATGAAATACTTTTTTAAAATTTAGGATGCTGCTGCTCAAAGCACTTTTTCTGATCTTGACAAAATCAATTTCGCAATCTAGTGGAGGATGATCTGTTCTCATCCCCACATCTTCTTTTTCACAAAAGAGATAACTTATCATTCTTTACTTTATCTCTTTTTTCATGATAGATGATGAATAAATATTTGAAAATATACAGAACTTGTCACATGAAAACCTTTTGACTAAATTCAACATAAAATAATCTGAAAAGGCTTGAAATGCCGTAAAACAAAACAACCAAACCAAACACCATGAATAAATATTTGAAGATATAAAAAACTTGATGAAACTTCCTAAAAAATTACTTGATTGGACATTAAATAACTCATTGGTTATTATTATAAGGGTTGATATGCCGTAAAATAAAACAATCAAATTGGCTGGGCTAATATCTCTGGTCGCCGCTAAATTATTCAAAGCAATTTTATTCTTCCGTTTACCTAAAATCAAATGAAACTACCATGAACAGAGTTTCTTCCCTAGATTGTTCCTTTTGTTGAACACAATACTATGGGATTGCTTCTCTCTTGTCTACAACATAGTCGTTTTCAAGTTTAATGCAAAGAAATACTTGCTATGTTGTCATCTTAAGTCTATCGTTTCCAATCCTGCCATGGTATTGTTCATCATCTGATTGACAATCAATTTAGACATTATCCTTGAGTGGCTTTTAGGGTGTAATAAGTAGTGAGTCATGAGTGTTAAAAAAAGAGATTTTTTTTTTACTTACATGGGCAAATCCAACAAAGAACAGTTGATCACTGGTGTAAGTCAAGCCTGGCAAAAGTTTGGTTTGGAGGTTGTGATTTTTTATATACGTTTTGTACGCCTGTAAATGAAACATATCAAAAGAAATATTTAAAAAGTAAAACTTTTATTTAAATCAATCGATAGGATGTTCCCAGGTTAATCACTTTATTGAATGGGGGGGGGGTCAGTTTCTTTTGCAATCAATATCAATAGGAATATACATGCTTTCATTTATTTTGTAAAAGGAAATCATTAGTTAGCTCTTCGTTAGAGGATGGAATTCTGGATTTCTAGACAAACATCAGGGAGAAAGTATTTTGGTAGTTTCTTGACATTATTTGGTCTTCTCTTTCTGATTGAAGCTTACGAATAACTCTGCATGGTATCTCTTCAGTTTCTTTATCTATGTATACCAGCATTTGACATTCTAGGCTGAACACCATTTCTTTTCCATATCAGGAAATATTATTCAGAAAATTAACATTTAATCTGATAATACCACTATTTATTCTGGTGTTGCTTCTGGTCCACCTACCTCGGATCAGTTTACTTGAGTTTAGTTGTGATTTGGGCTACGAAATGGCTTGTTCTGCTTAATCCTGTTGACTCAGCTCATGACTTTCAATCGTAGGTGTATCCCTTTTCTCCTGAGATTCTCATGGATAGCTCAGCTCTTGAGAAGGAAACGACTATGAAGTTTCTTGGTTTTTCTTTCTCATCAAATCTTTCTTCGATTTCATATATTAGATCCATTGCTCTTTCTGCTTCATGAAACGTCTGTTCTCTAAATTGCTCTAAACATTTTCTCGGACCTAAAATTTTTCTCTATCTCTTCAAATCTATTATCAGACCATGTCTGTAGTACTGTTGTCATATTTGGGCTGGTGAGTCGCTGTTCTATTTAAGAGGCAAAAAGTATCTTCATTTGATTGGCCCAACCCTTTCAGTTTTGCAACCTTTCTCTTGCAGACATAATGTTGCTTGTATCAATCATTTTTATAAATACTTATAGGATGGCCCAAAAGAAGGTTTCCCACAGAAGAGATGTCGCGAACCTGTCTCCGCTCTATCATTACTTTCATGGTAAGTAGTCGACTAAACTCCAATCTATTGTCTCCCCTTGCCAAAATTTCACAAGACACTCAACTAGCTACAATCACTATCAACAATTTCTCCCACTCTCTAGCTGTACCTAAATTTAAATGCAGATTTCATGAAAAAAAAATTTTCCCCAGAACTGTCCGCCTGTGAAACACTGTTCTGCTGGTCTGCTTCCTGGTTGACTAAAACATGGTAGCCTTTAAATTCAATGTAAAATGTTTTGTTACTCGATTTACGCCATTAACGATTACTACACTACAACCTTACATTCATTGACTTTTATCTTCGAGTGGCCTTTTTGGTGACTCCAAATAAAAAAAGGTCTTAAACTATCATTTATATTTTTGAAGTCAGACATAAAGTGATAGTGCCACAACTCCTAACTAAATCTAACAGTGATGAACATTTCTTTCACCAGGATGGAACAGCACCACAGAGTAAGAAATTATCATGATGAGGCTTTTCGACAGGTTTTTTTGGAAAAAAAGAGCAGCATCGTATGACCACCATGTTCACGTGACCTGACACCAATGCATTTCTAATTTTGGAGGATGTTGTAAACAAGGTCTATGAGCAGAAACCAAAAGCAATAGATGAATTAAAATATTATATTGATGACGCCTTCAAAGAAATTGATGAAAATTGGAATTTGTGCCGCACTGTGTGTCTCAGAATATTCTGGAGAGATTGAAGGAATTTTGCAATGTTGATTGAGAGCTGTGTGAGCTTTCTGAGAAATAACACAATTTATGTCTACTGCTTGAAGCATGCTTGGAACATGCTTGAAGCATGCTTGAAACATGCTTGAAACATACTTGAAACATGCTTGAAACATGCTTGAAACATGCTTGAAGCATACTTGAAACATGCTTGAAACTTGAAACATGCTTGGAACATGCTTGAAACATGCTTGAAGCATACTTGAAGCATACTTGAAACATGCTTGAAACTTGAAACATGCTTGAAACATGCTTGAAACATGCTTGAAGCATACTTGAAACATGCTTGAAACATGATTGAAACATGCTTGAAACATGATTGAAGCATACGTGAAACATGCTTGAAACTTGAAACATGTTTGAAACATGCTTGAAACATGCTTGAAGCATGCTTGAAGCATACTTGAAACATGCTTGAAACTTGAAACATGCTTGAAACATTCTTGAAACATGCTTGAAACATACTTGAAACATACTTGAAACATGCTTGAAACATGTTTAAAACATGCTTGAAACATGCTTGAAGCATGCTTGAAGCATACTTGAAACATGCTTGAAACTTAAAACATGCTTGAAACATGCTTGAAACATACTTGAAACATGCTTGAAACATGCTTGAAAAATTTTTAAAACATGCTTGAAACATGCTTGAAGCATGCTTGAGGCATACTTGAAACATGCTAACGACTTTAATACGCTTACAGGTATAACAAATTTCCTACTGTTCTAGTGTTAAAGTTTTAAATAAGTGATATACATAATAACTATGAATTTACGTTTAGAGCCATCCTGTATCATGGCATTCGTTCTTCATAATTATGTGATTTATTCTCTGCTTCCTTTGTTCCAGCTTTTTTGACTCGTTGGTCTAGTGGTCTTCATCAATTCGCTGTTTTAATACATCATTGTAATGCAGCTTCCTATTCCAGTATCTGCTTGTGAAACTCTTTCTATTTACTCTTTTCCGCTTACCTTTAGCTTTGGTATTTTCAAGACTAAGATCAAAAAACATCTGTTTTTGTGATAATCATCTTTCGTACTTGTTAGTTTCTTACACTAAGTAGCTTCATGCATTGGCTGGAGTGATTTCTATTAAAAAGGGGATTCCAACAGAGACAAGAACAGTGTATACACTTTTTTATTATTGCTATTCTACATTGGTTTTAAGAGATCAAGGGAGCTAACTCCATCTTGATTTCATTATCCGATTTATATCCGAGAGCTCTTTTAAGAATAGACGTTGTTCTCTTTATGGCTGTTGTCTGTATTTCGTGCCAGCTTGGTCTTCCATGAATGATTTCCAAGTATTTCTTATACACGTGTGTGTGTGTGTGTGTGTTTGTGTGTGTGTGTGTGCGTGCGTACGTGTGTGTGTGTGTGTGTGTGTGTGTGTGTGTGTGTGTGTGTGTGTGTGTGTGTGTGTGTGCGTACGTACGTGTG